>NW_008351693.1:748974-761687 GCF_000622305.1 Nannospalax galili
ATCTTAACCAAAAAGCTCTTAGGAGAAAAAAATGAGAGCAAATGTTACTATTCCTATCAAAGGAAAAATAATCCTTTCTGTTTTCCAAATTTTCCTTTAGCCACACAGAGAAGAGAGTGCCAATACCAAAGTCTTATGACTAGATGAGGAATAGCGTAAAATGTACAGAATGAATTCTGTGTGAAATAGTTCACACTTAAGAACTAACAGAAGACTTGAGACCTGAAGAACCCAGATTTGTAAGGTCACAAACATGGTCTTACTATGTAGCCCTGGCTAGCCTGGAACTATGTACATGAGGCTGGCCTCAAACTCACAGAGACCTGCCTGCTTCTGACTCTCAAGTGCTGGGAATAAAGACATGTACCGCCACCACGCCCAGCTGTAAGGCCCTTTGTAACTCCTCAGTCTCCTCTCTGCTGCCCTCTCCCTACTTATGTCTTCTTTTCTCACCATCTACTCAGCATTCCAGGGTCCCTGTGTAATTTAGAATTAAGTCAACCCAGGCATTGAGAATCCAAAGTACTGTCGTAGAACCTAGTTTACAACATCTTTTCAGAGTACAGTGGTCATACACATATCCAAATAGTGCAAACTCACTTCCTCAAAAGTGTTGCACATAGAATTACCACATGACTCAAAAATTCCATTCCTAAGAAATACTGAAGAAAAAATATTCTAAAAACATATCTACACAAAAACTTTTGCAGAAATATACACAGCAGCTTGATTCTCAATAGGGCTAGTGGCTGAGACCTTGCCTCAATGTATAAGGTCTGGTTTCCACATGCATGCTCACCCATGTGCATGTTGATTTGAACACAAATGTGCTCCCACACATGAGACACATACACACAAATGGACACCATATATACACATACACATGCGAAAAAGTAAAAGGAATTATGTGCTGATAAACTTTATGCTAAGTACTCAGAAAAGACTATATAATGTCAGGCCTAGAGAGATTGCTCAGTGGTTAATAGCATGTACTGCTCTTGCAGAGGACCTGAGTTCAGTTCCCAGTACCACATTAGACAGCTCATAACCTCTTGTTACTACAGCTTGGGGACTATGATGCCCTCTAGTGGCCTCCACATGGGCACCTACACTCATGTGTACATAAACACACACATATACACATACATACCTAAAAGTAAACCTTTCTTTCTTTCTTTCTTTCTTTTTTTATTTTTTGTTATTGTTTGAAACAGGGCTTCTCTGTAGCCCTGGCTGGCCTGGAACTCACTACATACACCACGCTGGCCTTGAGATCTGCTTGCCTTTGTTACCATGCCCAGTCCCTCCAAAATAAATCTTAAAAAGAAACAATTAGAGCCAGATGTGGTGGTGCACACCTTTAGTCCCAGCACTCAGGAGGCAGAGACAGGCAGATCTCTATGAGTTCAAGGCCAGCCTCGTCTACATAGCGAGTTCCAGTTCCTGTCTCAAAAACACAAAAAACAAAACAAAACAAAAAATCCAACAACAAAAAATAATTGGTCTGTAACTAAACAGTATGTAGGACAGATATAATAAACATCAAAAATTTATCAAGGAAGCACATTGAAGGCAAATGCTAGAAGGCTCTTAGAACAAAGGCCATTGCTGGGTCTATGTCTATAATTCCAGAATATGGTAGGCGGACAGCTGGGGCTACAGGGAGACCCTGTCTCAAAAAAGACCAAAAAACAAACAAACAACAACAACAAAAAACAATTAAATAGGGGCTGGAGAAACTTGCTGCTCTTGCAGAGGACCCAGATTTTGTTTCCAGCTCCCACAACCACCAGTGATTCCAGTTCCAGGGGATCAGACTCACTCTACTGACCTTTACAGGCACAAAGTACACAAGTGGTGAACATACAGACAAGCAAGCATACATACATATACATACATAAAAATAAATAAAACTAAAATAGATACTTAGATAAATTTTAGAAAGAAAAATATACATAGACAGAGAAAATAAATAGAGATTATCTACATAGAAGTTAGCAAAGAACAGATTGGGAGTATCTCTAAAAGTATCTCTGAACCCAGCATGATGGCTCATGCTTGTAATCCAAGTCCTTGGGAGGTGAAGGCAGTTAAGGCAAGCTTCAGCTCCATGACACATCTTCTGGGCATGACAAGGCTGCTAATGTCTTGAAATCAGAGCAGCTATGATTGTCAGCATGAAACCTTCACAAGATTGGACCCATGAACATTCCCTTGTGGAAGGAGGGAAGGTCACACAAGGTCCATGAGTTCCCACCCCCATCTCTGAGGATATATAATTGGTTAACACTTGCTGGGGGAATATAAGGAACTCATTGGTGGTGTAGCTGCTCTTAAGTTGCCCTTGCATGTCTAAGTAACCCCAATTAAACTCACTGGTTCACCAAGTTGTACTTGGATGGGATTATTTCTTTGGTCTGTTGTTGCCCCCTCTATCTGGGGCAAATAGAAATGGACTCCCTAGAAAATATTATGCAATAAAAATTAAAACTCTTATACGAGCACATTGGTGACTGCCACTAGTAATGAGAGGGCAAGCCTCGTCCAGTGCTTTAGATATCAAACAGACACTTGTCATCACAGGCAACACCAGAAAATTTAGATCTGTTGTCTTTTCCCAACTCATCCTGAAAAACTCATGTCCGGGGTGGGGGGGTGGGGGGCTGGAGACATGGCTCAGCAGTTAAAAGCACTGGCTGCTCTTGTAGAGGACGGTGTTTGATTCCCAGCACCCCTGAGGTGGCTAACAACTCTCTGTAACTCCAGATCCGATGCCCTCTTCTGACCTCCATGGGCATTGCATGACATAGGTGCACTAATATATGTGCAGGTAATTTGGTCATACACAAAATAAAAAAAAAAAATTAAAAACTCATGTCAGGGAGTTCATAAGTATTTTGTCACAAGGGACCATGGAACAAATGATTTTTCATAATCTTTTTGCTACTTCAGTGTAGAGGATTGCTATATAAATATTTAAAACATTTAGATGATGTTCATTAGAACAGAAAACAACCACATTGTTGATGTATAAAGTGAAATATTTTGATTGGTTTCTTGTTGATTTATTGTTTTGAGACAGGGTACCCCTGTAGTCCCAGCTGGCCTGAAACTCGCTATGTAGGCCAGGCTGGCTCAATCTCACAGAGACCACCTTGCCTCTGTCTCTCAAGTGCTGGATTTAAAGTTGTGTTCCATCAAGTTGGGTTATGTACAATACTTTGAAATAGGCTGAAAAAGAAGGATTGGCATCCACAGGGCCCCTCCAAAGGGGGAGTGTCCATTACCTCTGGGGGACACGCCTACTGCAAACTGTCTAGCCCTGCACAGCATGCTGTACCATGATTAATGCCTTCTATTTCTACCATGTCAGCTTCTGTAGTTCTGACCTGCTCCTGACTGAGCATTTTGCACACTTGGATACATGCTCCCACATAGAGATCCAAGAGTTGGAGGTAATGAGAAAGAAAATGCAAACTTTTTTTTTTTTTTTTGAGACATGTCTCACTCTGTAATCTAGGCTGGTCTTGAACTTGGCACAGCCTTGCCACAGCCTCCCAAATGCTGGATTACACTACCACCATGTGTAGCTAATAACTTTTTTTCAGGTTAGTGATTTTTTTTTGGTTTACATATCCTAAAATTAATCCAGTGGATTAAACATTTATTTTTATTTCATGCATATGAGTGTTTTGCCTGCAGGTATGTAAGGACACCTGTATTATGCAATGCCTGCAGAGGTTAGAAGAGGGTGTGGGATTCTCCTGGAACTGGAGTTATGGAAGGTTGTTGGCTGCCATATGGATGCTGGGAACTGAAGCAGGTCCTCTGCAAAGAGCAGCCAGTGCTTTTCACTGCTGAGTCATTTCTACAGCCCAATCTAGGGGATTTTCACAGACATACAATTAGAAGTCTTTTCCACTGCTCTAGGCATTAAGCAGACACCACGGGTTTCAATAAATATTTCATCTCATCTTGATTTTGACCTAGTGGAAAATGGTAGAGATTAATTTCTTCTTTCCTTGTGAGGAAAAGGAAAGCACAATTGCTCCCAGAGAATCTAGGTCTTAAAGAAGAAGAAAAGCAGACTGGAGAGATGGCACAGCAGTGAAGAGCACTGGTTGCTCTTGTAGAGTCTGGGGATCGAATCCCAGCACCCACACGGCAGCTGACAGCAGTGTGTAGCTCCAGTTCTACGGGATCTGATGCCCTCTTCGGATTTCCGTGTGCATTGCACAGCACAGGTGCACTAATATAAGTGCAGGTAATGCACTCATGTACATAAAATATAAATTAATAAAAATTTTTAATGTGTACGCCTGTATTGCCTGCATGGAGGTAAGTGCACCCGTGTTGTGCAATGCCTGCGGAGGTCGGAAGAGGCAGTCGGATCCTCTGGGACTGGAGTTATGGACAGTTGTTAGCTGCCATGTGGGTGCCAGGATACGAACCCAGGTCTTCTGCAAGAACAACCAGTGTTCTTAAGCGCTGAGCCATCTTTCCAGACCCCCAAATAAATAAATTTTTTTTAAAAAAGAAGAAAGGTAAGGGATGGGAATAGAACTGAGGTAGGTCTAGCAGTTCTTTAGTTTGTTGTTTTTGTTTCTGTATTTGAGACAGGCTGGCCTCCAAGTCACTGCATTCCTCCTGCCCCAGCCGCTCTAGGGCTAAAATTACAAGAGCGAGCCACCTGGGCTGCAAACAGGAGGCCTCGCCCAGGCCAGCAGTCATGCAGACTCAGCCAAGCAAGGAGAGGACTGTCTGGAGCCGTCAGGTGACTGCGGAGGGTGGGGATGCGGTGCACTCGTCAGCTCTAGCTCCGGGGCAGCCGAACCCCGGGGCAGCCTCCGGCCGGGCTGGAACCCCGCCTCGGGGCGTGGCCTACGAGAGGCCCCTCCCCCTCCCCAAGCCGCCCGCCGAGGCGTCCGAAGACGCCGGAAGGAGCGGCGGCTCCCGAGGGAAGTGCGGGGCTGTGCGGCCGGCCGGTACCGGCGGGCCGCGCTGCGGAGCCCTTTTCCGGCCCTGCCCAGACGAACGCTGTGTCCGCGGCCCTGGGAGAGGAGAACGCGGGACGGGCGGAGGTGAGCGCGGGGCGGCTGCGCGGGGCGGGAGGCGGCGGCCTGGCCCGGCTGGCGGCGCTTTCGGAGCCCGGGCCTTCCGCTGAGGACGCCACTGGGGCTCCCGCGCGGTCCCGGGCTTCTTCTCTGCGGCGCAGTCGGGCGTCCGGCCCGGTCCTGCGGCCCCGTTATTCATTGTCACGCCCGGAAAACCCAGGTGTCATCGGCCTGTCGCTCGTCCCCGACGTCCGGTCTGCGTCGGGACCGGTGCAGAACGCTTTTGTTCGGGTCGGTTTCCAAGACGTGTGGTTTCCATTCCTAAGCTCAGAAATAGCTTCGGTAACTACAGAAAGGCTCTCTGTATTTGCGTAATGTAGACCTGTTGGACCGTGCGGTGCCGGTCGGAGGCGGTTTGCACATAGCCCAAGTATTTTTAATCAGTATTAGGCCTGCAGCATGGAGCCAGAGCCTGAAACACTGGCTGGAGCAGAGTCTAAACTGAGAATGAATTTTGCCTGAAGGATCTCTAGACTTTGTGCTTAAAGTGGAATTCTAGAATTTTCTATTTATTTATTTTTATGTTTGTTTGTTTATAGACAGTCTCATGTAACCCAAGCTAGCCTCCATCCCACTATGTAGGTAATGCTGGGATTATAAGTGTGTGTCATTATGTCAAGGAATATCTTTCATTTGATCTGACTGTTGTTTTTCCTTTAATAAAAACCTGTTACAAAGGGTAATGAGATCCAGGTGTGGTAGCTCAGCTTTTAGGAGGACACAGAAAGACAGGTGTTCAAGGCTAGCCTGGACTACATGAACTGCTATCTCACAGCAAGCAAATACCAAACACTGCAAAACGAAAGTGACCATCCCTAGTTCCTTCTGTAGTTGAGAAGGCATAGTTGTATGGTCGCAAAAGGTCATATCAAGTCAGATGATTTTTAGCAGACTGAGTTCAAGCTCATACAAACCTTGGTAGTGAATTCATATCACGAATATAAATATGGAAAAATAATCTTACTGAAAGACAATTCTCATTTTTTAAAAATAACTTACACTATACTGACCATTTTTATGCTATTTCATTTACTTTGGCAAGATGGAAAACATACACCCTACAGAAATACTGTCAATAGGCTATTTGACCTGCTGTTCACAGAAGGATATTCTGCTTAAGACTGCACGTTATTTTTGATCTGGTTTATTGACAGCTTTCAATTTCTTTTTTCTTGTTTAGCTCCTGTAACCTATCAATAAACAATTCTTTTTACATGGCTGCAATAAATAATTGATTTGAAAATTTTAAAGAGATAATTCCTACATTTGTATTTTGCTGTTAGGCTCCTCAGTGACCTTTCACTTACAAAATCTAGATTTTGTAAAAATCTCATGCCAATCCCCTGAGGAGTGCCAATAACCTTTCCCCATGTCAGGAGGGTTTCAAGATTGTGTAAGGATCAGCATTTCCTTAGAGCCTGAAACATTGCCAAATCAGCTTTTGATATAAATTGGAATCTGGTAGATTAAGATTAGAGGATTGTGATTTACAGCATAGAACACACTACACTTATATATGTATGAGTTTTTAAAAAATGTTTATTATCTTATGTGTATGAGTGAATTGCCTGCTTGTATGTGAGTGCACCCGTGTTGTGTCATGCAATGTCGAGGAGGTCAGAAGAGGGCTTCGGATTCCCCTGGAACTGGAGTTAAGGACGGATCGTAGCCGCCATGTAGGTGCTGGGAATCGAACCCTGGTCCTCTGCAAGAGCAGTCAGTGCTCTTAATCGCTGAGCCATCTCTCCAGCCCCTCGACTACAAGATTTTTAAGAAAATATGTTGCATCCTTTTATTTTCTTTTGGCTTCTGCATGCTAATTAAGTGCTGTATCACTTAGCTTTAGCCCCAGGCCCATTCTTTTTATTTTGGGGTCCTTGCCCTTAATAGACTCAAATTATTGACCTGCTTAATTTTTTTTTTTTTCCTCTTTTTGAGACAGGGTCTCTTGTAGCCCCAGCTTTCCTGGAACTCACTTATGTAGACCAGGCTGGCCTAGAATTCAGAGATCTGCCTGCCTCTGCCTCCCAAGTGCTGGGACTAAAGGCGTGCACCACCATGCCTGGCTACCTACTTAATCTTCTGAAGCAATATTTCAACACTGCATTTCTTCTGATACATGCAGTTTCTTAAATATAAGTTCTCATTTACATACTTGGACAACATATTACACATAATTCATGTGCCTTATATGTGTGACTAATAATTTCTATTTGTGTGTGTAAGTGAATGCCACATGTGAGTACCCACTGAGGCCAAAAGAGAGTGTTAGATTCCTTGCAGTTGGAATTACAGGTGTTTGTAAGCCATTCATCAGTGCCAGGAACCAAACTCAGGTCCTCTGGAAAAGTAGCAAGCATGCTCAATGGCTGAGCCATCTCTCCAGTCACATGTGCCTTCTTATAGAGTTAAACTAACTGTATTCACCTTAGATTCCTTGGAGCTGAAATCCCACCCAGACTCTGAAAGTCTTAAAACTACACCAATGGGAGTAGATTTGCAGCCAAGTGTGGTAGCTCATGCCTTTAGTCCTCATTGCTTGGGAGGTTAGGACGGGAGAACAGTGCAAGTTGCAAGTCAGTCTGGGCAAGAGGGAAGGGCCTAGCCTCAAGAGGGGGAGGGAGAGTATGCTAATTATCTCCTTGTTTCTGTATTTTAAGAAAATCCTAATTTCTCTCTTAAAAAGTCTGAATTAGGCTGGGTGTGGTGACACATGACTTTAATTCTAGCACTTGGGAGGCAGAAGCAGGGGGATTTCTATGAGTTTAAGGCCAGCCTGGTCTATAGAATGGATTCTAGACCAGCCAGGCTACACAGGAAGAAAAAGAAAAATCTTTCCACATTTTTTTCAGTATTTTATTTTTTATTTTATATGTATTTAAGTGCACCTTGTCATGCAATACCCTCGGTGGTCAGAGAGGGTGTTGGATCCCCTAGAAGTGGAGCTACTGATGGTTGTTAGCCGCCATGTAGATGCTGGGAACCGATCCCCCGGTCTTCTGCAACAGCAGCCAGTGCTCCTAGCCATTGAGCCATCTCTCCAGCCCCTTTTACACATTTTGTATCATTTTCTTGTTGAGTACAGTACCTCAGCAGGGTAGTATAGACTGTAATCCCAGCACTTGAGAAATGGAAGAAGGATCAGGAGTTTATGGTTAACAAGCAAGTTCAATGCCAGACTGTCTCAAAAAACTTAAAATATTTTTTTACTTTACAGACAAGTTCAAACTTTATTAAAATGACATTTTAAATTTAACATTGCCAAGCATCACAATAAGGGAAGGGGTGCAGAATCAAGACCATAAACAAAAAGAAAAAAAAAAGAAAAATGCCACAGTGTGTCAAGGTTTGAATCTGTCCAGGATTCAGATTCTGATGTTTTAAACTGCCATGGGCAGAAATTAGCACACTCATCAAAAATGCAGTGTCAAACTAATTTACATTTTATACAGGTCAAACAGATGTTTATTTAGTGTCATTTGTATATATGTACTGACTATGTAAAGAGAGTTAGATGAGTCTCTGAAGACAGTTCATATACTCTGGGCTCTCACTGTTTCAGGTTCTTTCAATATCTGAGAATTTCCAGCTAATTCTTCAGTCTGCATTTCACATATTTCACCAAATAAATGGTTTTTTTGTTCTTCTATCATTTTCTTCCTTAGATCTGCCTCTGAATATATTGTCAGTTTGAGTGGTTACTACTACTGATTCAGCTAAACAGCCTGATCCTTTGCCATTACCGTTAACTGAAATTGAAACCTTAGTGCCTAGAGTCAAAGAAGTTAAATCTGCTCAGGGAACTCCCGAGAGCTCTTTGGCTGGAAGTCCTGATACCGAATCTCCAGTGTTAGTGAATGACTATGAAGCAGAATCTGGTAACATAAGTCAAAAGTCTGATGAGGGAGACTTTGTGAAAGTTGATCATTTACTACTCAAAATAATATTTTTTAGGAGTATGAACTATGGAGACTGGAGAGGTGGCTCAGCTGTTAAGAGTACTGGCTGCTCTTGCAGAGTTTGGGATTTGATTCCCAGCCCCCACATGGCAGCTAACGACCATCTGTAACTCCAGCTCCAGGGGATCTGACACCCTCTTCTGACCTCCAAGGGGCATTGTATAACACGGGTACACCTACATACAGGCAGGAAAAACTCTCGTATATGGGGCTGGAGAGACGGCTCAGCGATTAAGAGCACTGACTGCTCTTACAGAGGACCCGGGTTCGATTCCCAGCACCCACATGGCGGCTACGAACCATCCTTAACTCCAGTTCCAGGGGAATCCGACGCCCTCTCTGACCTCCGCGGCATTGCACTACATGGGTGCACTCATACATGCAGGCAATACACTCATACACATAAAATAAAAATAATAAATAAAATATTTAAAAAGTAATAAATGTTCATTAGTTGTATGTACTAGTGGGGTTCCATGTGATATTTCAATACGTGTAGTGAACAGCTCATTTTTGAGGCTTCTCTGCAGTGTGCCTTGAACTTAGACCTTGAGGTCACAATATGGGGGCAGGTGACATTCCAGAAAACATCAGTTAAAAAGCAGCCCTTTATGGATGAGCTGTCAAGGGCTCTAAAGACTTGTGTACCGGGTGTGGTGGTGCACGCCTTACTCCCAGCACAGGAGGCTGAGGTAGGTGAATCTTGCTAATTGAGGCCAGCCTGGTCTACATAGTGAGTTCCAGGCCATCTGTGGCTGTAGGGAGACCCTGTCTCAAAAAAAAAAAAACTAAAAAAAAAAAAAAATTTGTGTACCTGTTTTTGAATTGACTTGCCAGTGCAACTGAGACATAGTTTTCTATTTATCTCCACTCCCCCACCCTGCCCTTACCAATTCTGATTGGGCCTGAAATGTTCCCTGATCGGCTCTGCTGTCCTTGTTAAGGCTAGGTAAGCCCCTGAGGTGCTAGAGAACTTAGGAGAGAAGCAGACTAGTATTGCTGTAGGGTGCTGTCAGTGTGCGTGGCGGCTGTACATACAGCTACAGGTAAAAATCAAGGTGGGTTCAGAGGATGTGGTGGCAAGGTGGCCACTGTGTTAATGGGTATTCTTGTTCACTAGGTCAGACATGACTTAGAAGAACCAGGAGCTGACAAGTGGTGAAAGAAGCAGAATTTGGCAATTGATAGAAAGTAAGGAGGGAATCTAAGATGGTATTGAGGTTAGAAAGCTGCCTGGTGTTAGGGAAGGGTTAACAGATCACTTTCAAATGAGTTATTTCAGGAGAATAGAGGAATGGCAGGACGTTTCGAGCAGCATGGGCAGTAGGATAATGTAGGGTATACACGACGGGTCATTTAAAGACCATAGCAGGATGAGATTTGAATGGTACTCGAAGTTCCATTGACTTCGTTAATGTCTGGCCCCAACTTCATTGAACAATTAGTCTCTGTTTACAGGGCTCAGCACAACCCTGAAATACAGAAATCCGGTAAAGATGTGTGACTGAATATGAAATGCAGTAAGACTGTGTCCTACATTTTTTACCTGTTTATAAAATCCTGAAGGAGGAATTTTTGTTTTGTTTCATTTTAAGACAGGGTCTCCCTGTAGTCTCAGCTGGCCTGGAATTTGCTGTGTGGACCAGGCTGGCCTCGATTCCATAGAGATCCATCTTCCTCTGCCTCCCAAGTACTGAGATTAAAAGCATGCACCACCATGCTTGACTGACGAGGACTTTTGAAAAAAGTTTTATTTATTTTATGTGTATAAGTATGTGCCTTAGTGTATGTATGCACACCACGTGCATGAGAAGAGGGTGTTGGAGTCCCTAGAGCTGGAGTTGGTTGTGAGCCACCATGTGGGTGCTGGGGAACTTAACCCAGTCCTCTGCTAGAGCAGCCAGTGCTTAACCCTTGAGCTATCTCTCCAGCATCTGAAGGAGGAATCTTTGATGGTTTTGGTGGCAGCATTACTCAGAGGTCTACAATCCCTGCTTGCAGTTTTATTTGTTTTATTTTTTTGTGACAAGGTCTCCCTATATAGCCAGAGTGGCCTTAAACTAGCAATTTTTCACCATCTAGCTTGGGGGCTGGGATTACAAGTGTGTGCTAATATGTCTGACAGTGTTTTACTCTTTTATGATCACTTCCATTACAATCCAGGGACTAAAGAGGATCAACCATATTTTCTCCACAGTGACTGTCATTTGAATAGTGAGGTGACATTTTTTAATTTTTTAAATTTTATGTGTATGAGTGGTATGCTTGCATCTATGTAAATGCACCCATGTTGTGCAGTGCCCTCAGGACAGAAGAAGGCATCAGATCCCCTGGAAACTAGAGTTACCGTTGTTAGCTGCCGTGTGGGTGCTGGGATTTGAACCCAGGTCCTCTGCAAGAGCAACCAGTGCACTGAGCCATCTCTCCAGCCCCTGCATTTTTTTTTTTTTTTTGGTCTTTTTGAGACAGGGTCTCCCTGTAGCCTGATCTGTCCTGGAATTCACTATGCAGACCAGGGTGGCCTTGAACTCAGAGAGATCTGCCTGCCTCTGCCTCCCATGTGCTAGGACTACAGGCATGCGCCACCATGCTCGGCTGTTTTTTAATCTATGTGTTTGCATACGTGTGTGTGCCTGTGTGTGTGTGTGTGTGTGTGTGTGTGTGTGTGTGTGTGTTACTGGGGAAGGAACCTAGGGTCACATGTATGCTAAGCAGACACACAACCACTGAGCCCATACTCTAAATAAATGTGTTTAATAATGTCCTTTTTGTTTTGTTTTTGGTTTGAGACAGGGTTTTGATATGTAACCATGGCTGGCCTGGAACATACTATGTAGACCAGACTGTCTTCAAACTTGAGGCAGTTCTCATGCTTCTGCCTCCCTACTGCTGGGGTTGGAGGCATGTGCCATCATGCTGGGCCAATGACTGTCCTTGGTCTTCCTTAAAGTAAGATTTACGGTGGAAATTACCCTCGGATTACTTGAGCCACTCTTTCTATTTGTTCATTCATTCATGGTCTCTCTAATGTTTGTCACAGTTACTTCAGCTGAGACTAACACTGACCATGCCTCACCACTTACTGGGTGGCTTTTTTTTTTCTCATTGGATAGATAGACTTTTTTTCCTTCTATGTAGGAAATGCTATTTTAAATAGATAAATCTCAAAGGATTTTATTTGGAGTGGGAGTTGGTGTTTTGGAGCTGAGCCTTAGGCAGTGTTAAGAATAGATTCCCAGGGCATAGAGAGATGGCTCAGTAGTTAGGAGCACTGGCTGCTCTTGCAGAGGACCCAGGTTGGTCCCCAGCACCACATGGTGACTAACCATCCCTAACTAGTTCCAGGGGCTCCAGTGTCCTCTTCTTGCCCATGCAGGCATTGCATGACATAGGTGCACCTACATCCATGCAGGCAAAACAATCATACACATAAAATAAAATAAATTTTTAAAAATTTTATTATTTTTATTTACTAGAAGGGCAGATGGGGGGAATGGATGGGGGTGCTGACAGCACAGTGGACAGTGGCAGGGATAGAAGAGTATGGAGGCTCTAGTGGGAGAGGAAGGCTGTCTACCTGATGAGTTTGTATTCATACTCAGATGCCGAGCAGCTCAGAAGGTGGGCAACTGTGACCAGT
>NW_008351693.1:761982-795995 GCF_000622305.1 Nannospalax galili
GATTGATTTTTCTAGAATTTCCATGGAATCATTTATATAGTTTTTTTATTATTTTTATTTTATGTGTGTGTATTGCCTGCTTGTAGGTAATTGCACCCGTGTCGTGCAATGCCCACGGAGGTCATAAGAGGCCATTGGATCCCCTGGGACTGGAGTTAGACAGTTGTTAGCTGCCATGTGGGTGCTGGGATTCAAACCTGGGTCTTCTGCAAGAAGAGCCAGTGTTCTCATTATTTTTTTTAACCAGTCAGCTCTGTTCAAAGGGGCAAGGCTGCCAGGGGAAGAGTTAATTACTCATCTCCTCCCCAAGAATAAAAGGTCATTTACAAATTAAACACCAAGGGACATAAGCCCTGGAAGCAGAACTGGCTCTGACTCCCTGTTTTGTCTCTTCTCATGTGACAGGGAAGCTTTACTTCACTTGTCCTTCCTCAGTTTTAACCAGAAAAAGACGGTTTAAGGTCAACACTCTGTATTTAGCAAGGGCTAAATCAGTATCAGTGGAAAAGTTACCAAATTAGCGCATTTTTCCATTGCCATAACAAAATACTAATGACTGGGTAAGTTATGGATAAATGAAGTTTGTTTGGGCTTAGAGTTATAGAAGTGGGAAAGTTCAAGAACATGGCACCAGCACCTGCTCACCTTCTGGTGAGGGCTTTGTGCTGCATGACAGCTTGGCAGAGAAGTGAAAAGGAAGTAGGCTTGTGTCAGAAGAGATTGCATGCAAGAGGGGAAAACTAATGTGCTTTCTAACAGCCCACTCTTGCTAGAGGGACTCCCTCCCTTCCTATAGATGGGCTCCATTCTGGAGAAAGACATTAACCCATTCATGAGGGTAGTGCCTTGTGAGCTAAAATCACCTTCCACTAGCCCCACCTCTTTCTAAAAAGCATGTTTTTATGTCTATGAGTATATTGCCTACATGTATGTAAGTGCACCTATATCATATAATGCCTAAGGAAGACAGAAGAGGGCGTTGGATCCCCTGGAACTGGAGTTACAGACAGTTGTTAGCTTCTATGTGGGTGCTGGGTTTCTAACCCAGGCCCTCTGCAAGAGCAGCCAGTGCTCTTAACCACTGAGTCATCTCTCCAGCCCCTAGCTCTACCTCTTAAATGTCCTGCCACCTCTCAACACCTCTCAATGCCATTACCATTGGAGACAAGGCCTCCAGGGCGTGATCCTTGGAGGGAGAAACTGTATCCAGACTACAGCAGTTCCTGGTCGCAATGTAACACAAGTAACTTTATCAACAATTTACCAAGTACAAGGCACTAAGCAAGAAGTTTAATCTGTTGAACAATTCTATGAGCATATACTGTCATTACAACTGCTTCAGTGACTAGAAAGATAAGGTCACAGAGGTGAAATATCTGCACAAAACCACATAGCTACAAAAAGATCAAGCCTGTGCCTGAATACAAGACAGTAACCTGCAGCAGGCTGTTCGGTGGGCATTTCTACCAATAAGGTAGCCTCCACCTATGTGTGGTTGTTGAGCACCTCATTCATTCATTCATTCATTCATTCATTCATTCATTCATTCTTTGAGACAGGGTCTCCCTGTAGCCCCAGCTGGCCTGGCACTTGGTATGTAGACCAGTCTGGCCTGGATCAAGATCTGCCTGCCTTTGTCTCCCACCTTTTAGAATTCTTACTAGCATTTTATGTTTGTTTTTACTGCTAAGGATTGGACCTAGGCAGTACTGTACCATGGAGCAACATCTCACTAAGTAGCCCAGGTTGGCCTTGAGCTTGATCCTCCTTCCTCAGCCTTCTGCATAGCTGAGATTGCAGGTATACACCACCATGCCTTCCTGGCAATTTGTTTTCTTGCTGTTAAATCCCAGGTCTCATGCATGCATGAAATGACAGCCAAGACTTTTCTCTGGCTTCCTCACACTTACATACGTGTGCACACATACACACACACACACACACACACACACACACACCTGCACAAATTTAAATACATTTGGTGATGGGTTAGGATTTCAGTCCTGAAACTTGGAGATTGTACACTGAAGTATTTATTCCCTCCATAAAGGTAGTATGTTCAGAAGTTGAGTGGACTTTAGTCCAGATGGGCAGTTGAGCAGTACATTATAAAGCAATGGATACAGTCATTTCCCTCTGAAAAAAATGTCTAGATGGTGCTACTGTCACACTATGGCTGAGAACTACCAATAGTCCAGCCAGGATAGACAGGGAAGAGCTGCCGTGTGTAAATGACAGAAGCAAGGACACTTGAGGCCATACTGAAGAAAGCCTTGATTCTGTGCTAGTATTGAGTTTTCTTTATTTTTTATATTCTTTTTAAATGTTTTATTATTTTCATGTATGTGACTATATTGTGTGCATGTCTATAAGTGCACTCATGTTATGCAGTGCCTGTGGAGATCAGAATAGGGCATTAGATCCCCTGGAACTGTAGTTACAGATGATTATTAGCTACCATGTGGGTGCTGGGAACTGAACCCGGGTCCTCTGTAAGAGCAGCCAGTGCACTTAACTGCTGAGCCGTCTCTCCAGCCCCAGTATTGAGTTTTCTTGTTGCTCCCTTGGTTGTTCCCAATTTAGCCACAGGCTTCTAGAGGAGTCTTGTGTTTTGGGGATCTATATCTGTGGTCTGGACAGGCAACGTTTCTGAACGTGACTCATCTCACTGTGTCAGGTTTAATAACTGATCCCCATCTCCCCAACTAGACCATGAGAATGGAATGAAAGCAGACACGCCTTCTTCCTTCTGATGTATATGTACTTTGGGAAGAAATTGAACTAAAGAACTTAGTTGTTTGTGTATCTGAATACCCTAAAACCAATAGATCTTTTTCAAATAAAAGGATCATTTTGTTGCCATATAGAATAAACTTACTAAAACAAGGTAGCCAGAATACCGAGGACTTTCTGTTTTGACAGTGTAATATTTAATTATAGGGAATAATGTATAGCCTGGGTACAGTTTGGGAGCATGTGTTTACATGCACTGATTCTCAGTCAACTATTTAGAAATAGGAAAACTAATAGCAGAACATTGAGAGCATGTATTTTAGTTTGAGTTTTTACTTTAAGATTTAAAAGGAAAAATTCATCTTAGAGCTTTCCAGTCCCAACTCCAGTTCTTCCTTTGAGGTAACTTACGTTGAGTCCTATTCAGAAAGCTGTGAGAATATTTCCACTCCCTAACAAAGAGCAAGAGTGGAACTTGAGAGATGTTTAGTTTTTGTTTCCTTTCCTTTCTCTTTGAGGTGCTGCCTTGCTGTGCTGCCCAGGCTGGCACTGAGCTCGACCCTCCTGCTTCTACCTCCTCATTCTGGAGTTACAGACATGCATCACTGTGCCCAGCTTATCTTTTTTTTTTTTTTTTTTTTTTTTTTTTTTTTTTTTTTTTTTTTTTGTTTTGTTTTGTTTTGTTTTTGAGACAGGATCTCACTATGTAGCTCTCTCTGGCCTGGGCTCACTTTGTAGAACAGGCTTTCCTCAACTCACAGAGATCTGCCTGCCTCTGCCTCTTGAGTGCTGAGATCAAAGTTGCGCTTATCTTAATTTTCTCTTGTGCAGGCAATACACGCATACACATAAAATAAAATATTTAAAAAAATGCTGCTAAAAATACCAGTATTACCTGTATAGAAATACAAGATTTATAAATACAAAATTACTCAGTAGGTCCTAAGTATGAAGCACATCTAGTGCTTCTTTTTGATCCCCTAGACTGTATTGCAGCAATGCAAGGATCATGGCACACCAGATCTGCCAGTAATGTGAAGGCAAGTGAAGCATGAAATGTGGCCAGGTGTCAGAATTCCTGAGAGTATGTTTCCTAATGCTCAAGATCACTTCTGTAAGCACTAGGCTGGAGAGAGGACTCGGTGCTAAGAGCATTTCCTGCTCCTGCGGAGGACCCGGGTTCAGTTCCACCACTCAGGTCAAGTAGCTTCAACTGCCTGGAACTCCAGCTCCAGGGAATTCAGTATCTTGTTCTGTCCACACATGTGCATACACATATACATACACAGACACTTTTTAAAAATCCCTACATAAGAATAGAGGGGAATGATAGCAAACTGTCAAAACTGCTTAAAGTAAGAACTTAGTGAAGAGACAGCCTACAGAATGAGAGAAAATCTTTGTCTATACATCTGACTCCAGGATTCAGAGAATTAGAATTTACAAAGAACCCTAAAATTAAACACCTCAAAAATCATACAATCAATGGACAAATCAACAGAATAATCTCAAAAATAAATGAAAATGACCACTAAATATTTGAAAACTTGTTCAACATCAGAATCTGAACTATCAGGGAAATGCAAATTAAAACTGATTCTAACAGTCAGAATGGCTCTCATCAAGAAAACAAATAAGTGTTATCAAGAATTGGAGAGGGAACCCTTATTCACTGCTAGTGGGATTGTAAACTGGTAGCCACCATGGAAATCAGTGTGGAGGTTCTCAGAAAAACTGTAACATCGAGCATCTAGCCGTACTACTGCTACGTAAAGGACGCAAGTCAGCATGCCACAGAAATACTTGCACATCCATGTTTATTGTACACTAGTCATGATAGCCAAGTTATGGAACCATTTTAAATGTCTGTCAACAGGTGAGTGGATAAAGAAAACATAGTGGACGCCTTTAAAGCCCAGCACTCTGGAGGCGGATCTCTTGAGTTCAAGGCCAGCCTGGTCTACATAGTTCCAGACCAGCTGGGGCTATAAAAAGACGCCCCCCATAAATATGTGGTAGATACACACACACACACACACACACACACACACACACACACGAGTTTTATTCAGCTATATAGAGGAATGAAATTATGCTGTTTGCAGGAGAATAGGTGGAACTAGAGATAATCGGTTAAGGTGAAATAAGCCAGACTCACAAAGACAAATACCATGTTTTCTGTCTTATATGGAATCTAGATTGTATATAAAACTGGAAATGGGCTTAAATAAAGCCAATTTGCCAAGTTCCTTCACTGAATAGGTGTTTTAATATGAGCCTACAGTAGGAAGGTAAGTGACCAGGACTTTAAATTGGGCACTGATTGACAGTATAGCAGTAGGCCGAGCTGGCCTTAAACTCTTAATCCTTTTGCCCTGCCCCCACCTTTGTGTGTGTGTGTGTGTGTGTGTGTGTGTGTGTGAGAGAGAGAGAGAGAGAGAGAGAGAGAGAGAGAGAGAATGTAGTCCTGGGCTAGCCTGGAACTCGCTGTGTAGACCAGGCTGGCTTCACATGTCCAGAGATCCACCTGCCTCCATCTCCCAAGATAAACAAGTTAAAGGCATGTGTCACCATGTCTGGCTTCTGCCTCAGCCTCGTACATGTACCACCTCTGGCTTAAAAGCGGTGCCTTTGGGCTGGAGAGATGGCTCAAGTAAGAGCATTGACGCTCTTGCAAATGCTCTAGCCCTAAACTTTTTTTTTCAGTCTTTAGTAGCTTGCTTCCCCCACCCCCACTTCCCGAGACCCTGTCTCTTTACAACATGCACGTGTTTATTCTATCATCTTTTTTTTTCTTTCTTTCTTTTTTTGATCTTTTTGAGACAGGGTCTTCTTGTAGCTCTAGCTGACCTGGAACTGGCTGTGTAGACCAGGATGGCCTTGAACTCACAGAGGTCCATCTGCCTCTGCCTCCCAAGTTCTGGGATTAAAGGTATGCCCTACCAAGCCCGATTTAGGCTTATTTTTTTCATCTTCTATTTCTGGGTGTCTCTCTTTATTTTTTTTAAATTTATTTTTGGTCTTTTTCAGGCAGAGTTTCCCTGTAGCCCAAGCTGTCCTGTAACTCGCTATGTAGACCAGGCTGGCCTTGAACTCATAGAGATCTTGCCTGCCTCTGCCATTCAGTGCTGGGACTAAAGGCACACTCCACCCCCCTGGTTTTTTTTTTTTTTTTTGAGACAGGTTCTCACTATTAGTCATGGCTGACCTGGAGCTCTCTATGTAGACCAGGCTAGCCTCTAAATCACAGAGTTCTACATGCTTCTGCCTCCTGAGTGCTAGAATAAAAGTCATGTGTCACCATGCCTGCCCTTTCACATTTTTTTTAAAATGATGGTTATTTATTTTGCGTGTGTGTGCATACCTGAATGTGTATGTGTACCATGTGCATGCAGGTGCCTGTGGAGGCCAGAAGAGGGTGCCAGATCCCCCAGAACTGGAAGTTGCAGGTAGTTGTGAGCTGCTCTACATAGGTACTGAGAACCAAACTTGGATCTTCTGTAAGAGCAGTAAGTGCATTTTAACTGTAGAGGCATTTCTCCAGCCTTGCAGTTTGAATTTTAAAAAAGACTTCCTTTTGAGCTTTTAAAAGACAGTGCCAAAGTAGCTTTTGGTACAGGGATAACTTTTATTCCCCACTACTGAGGCAGTGCCCTTCTGAATGCTCTGTTCCCTCTGTTATCAAGTCTTTCAACTGACTGGTGAGAACATAAGCAGCCTTGTGTAAAACTTTAAGAATGTCCCTCCCTGCTCTAACCTGTGGGTCTTTCCCTGTCTTGCCCTAATCTCTGGTTTTCACTCCTTTGTGCTCAGCTAATGTGTGATGGTGGCCCCTTGCAGCTTTCCCAGAACTTGCTTATGTCTGTGTTCTTTTCTCTTGACTGCTCCACCCTGTGAGTGTCCCACCTGTCCTCCCTAAGTTCTGTACTGTCTCTCCAACCCTGAAACCACCCCCTTCTTTCCTGGTGCCGCTCTGAGGACTAGACATCCTCTACAGGCTGACCTGGGCAGTCATCTGGCTTACCTCATTTTCATCTTATTGGGACCAATGTTCTGCACTGTCTGTTGTCTGGTGCCTAAAATCCATTTTTTAAATATATTTTGTCTTTATTGTTTTAGTTATTTAAGGGGAAAGGGTAGATTTGAACGCTGCTGTTTCATTTTAACTGGCGGTAGATGTACTTGGGAGATAAGAGATGAGAAATAGGTGAGAAAGAGTGTCATAAACATAAATAAGAATAGAGAGCATTATAGGTGCTTAAATTTAACCTCATGCTCTGAAAGCCTACAGTGTGGCTTACTTAATTTTTTTCTTTTTTTTGGTCTTTTTGAGACAGGGTCTCCCTGTAGCCCCAGCTGTCCTAGAACTCACTGTGTAGACCAGGCTGGCCTTGAACTCACAGAGATCTGCCTGCCTCTGCCTCTGAGGGCTGGGATTAAAGGCATGCACCACTGTGCCTGGCTACTTAATATTTTTTAAACATTTAAAAATTGTCTTACTAGGACTGCAGAGATGGTTCAGCAGTTAAGAGCACTGGTCGGGTTTCATCTGAACACTAGGGAGGCAGAGGCAGGTGGATCTCTGTGAGTTCAAGTCCAGCCTAGTTTATATAGCGAGTTCTAGGTCAGCTGGGTCTACAGAGAGACCCTGTCTCAAAAATAAATAAGGAGCTGGAGAGATGACTCAGTGGTTAAGAGTACTGGCTGCTCTTGCAGAAGCCTTGGGCTTGATTCCCAGCGTGGTGGCTAACAACTGTTCGTAGCTCCAGTTCCAGGAGATTTGACACCCTTTTCTGACCTCCATGGGCATTGCATGACACAGATGCACTTACATACATGCAGGCAGGACATGCATACACATAAAATAAATAAATAAATAAAAAATTTAAAAATTTTAAGCCAGGCCTGACAGTGCACGCCTTTAATCCCAGCACTCGGGAGGCAAAGGCAGGTGAATCTTTGTGAGTTCAAGGCCAGCCTGGTCTCCATAGCGAGTTCCCAGCCAGCTGGATCTACAGGGAGACTCTGTCTCAAAAAGACAATAAATAAAAAATCTTAAAAAAAATAAAATGAACAGGTAAGTCTAAAAACACATTCTTTTGCAGGGCAAGCTTGTATATGCCTTACATAATTTTTTAAAAAATATTACTTTTAGCCAGGCGTGGTGGCGCACGCCTTTAATCTCAGCACTTGGGAGGCAGAGGCAGGTGGATCCCTGTGAGTTCAAGAACAGCCTGGTCTACATAGTGAGTTCCAGGACAGCTTGGGGCTACAGGGAGACCCTGTCTCAAAAAGACCAAATATATATATATACTATTTTTATTTTATGTGTATGAGTGTATTGCCTATATGTGTGTAAGTACACCTGTGTTGTGCAGTCCCCTAGGAGATCAGAGGAAGGAGTCAGATCCCCTAGAACTGGAGTAATGGACAGTTGTTAGGTGCTGGGAATCGAATCTGGGTCTTCTGCAAGAGCAATCAGTACTCTTAACCACTGAGTCATCTCTCTAGTCCCATAATCTTTTGTTTTAATCACTTTTAGCACATTAACATTTTCTAATTTTCCTGTAGGCATTGATTGCCTCATTTGGAGAGCCTTGGAAAACAAGAAAAAAATTCTAACAAAATGACGACTTTTCGAAATCATTGTCCACATTTGGATTCAGTTGGTGAAATAACAAAAGAGGATTTGATACAAAAATCTCATGTAAGTTTTAGATTAATTCTCCTTAAAAGGTCATATTCACTTTTAAAATACATTTAAAAAAATAATATAATACTCGTACCACATTTAAAAAATATGTTATTACTGAATTGTATATATTTGACTGTGTCAATACAGCAAATATCCTTTGTATTTCTTTTCTAGGGTACTTGTCAAGACTGTAAAGTCAGAGGACCAAATCTTTGGGCTTGCCTGGAGGTACATGTATATCTATTCTTGTAAAGTTTGCTATTATAAATTTTTAAATAATGACAGCAATATTTTTGATACTTGAAAGAATTTTGTAAGTGAGCATACTTTTAAATATCATTAATAACAAAACATTAAAGTTCAAACTTTGTATGGATTTTAATTTAAGCATTCTTATAGGGCATTTAGTAAACCACTCAGATATTTTATGCTTGCTTTTTATTGGAAATGATACAACTTTCAGCATAGAATATTTATTCTGGTCTTTGTGCTTCGTATCTTTTAGTAAAGTTGTCTAACTATAGAAAGCAATTCAATCATTGGGTTAAAACAGGTATAAATATAATTGTAATTAGTATTATGAATTTATGCATATGTTACAAACTACTCTCCTTGTATAATCATTTATAGAATAGATGTTCCTATGTTGGCTGTGGTGAATCACAAGTAGATCACAGCACCATACATTCTCAGGTATGTATATAATTATGTGATGCACAATAATTAGTGCTGGGGATTGAACCCAGGGCTTTGCATATGCTAAGCATTTGCTGTGTTACTGAGCTGTACTCTCAACTCTGCAATATAATTTTTGGAAGAGAGCTTGAAGGAAGGGGAGAATCAATAAAACAGTATTAATTCAAGTTGTACTTTAGAATTCGTGAGTGTTTTGTTTTGAGGTGGGTTTCCCTGTGCCCAGACGGGCTGGAACCCGACACTCTCCTGCCTTTGCCTTTTCCATGTTGGGACTGCAGGTGTGTGACACCTCACCAACCTGGAGTCCTATGTTTTTAAAGAGATTTATGCATTAAGACTTTGCTCATTCTCAGTGAGAGGTGTGTGTGTGGGGGGGAGATTAATAGGAAAATCAATATTAGATTTATGGCTATCTTTAATACAGTACTGATGTGAGAAGTATATACCCAGGTATGTGGAGGTGTTTACTAGGATATTACATTATGGTTAGAGAGTAGATGTGTAAGTCTTTGTTTCTTTTTAAATTTAATTAATTGTGTTTTATTACTATGTGTGAGTGTGTGTGTGTGTGTGTGTGTGTGTGTGTGTGTGTGTGATAGCACATATGTGGAGGTCAGTGTCAATTTTGGGGAGTTAAGTTTTTTCCTTCCACTGTGGTTTCCAGGAATCACACTCAGGTCATCAAGCTTGTGCTGTAAGTGCTTTTACCACCTATTGGGACAGTGCTGAGTTTCATGATAGCATAGCAGCTAACTTCCTCATACTTTAGCTCTTATCACAGTCCTTGCTCTGCAGTACCTTTTCTACATTGTTCTGGCTGTTCAGTGCTTTCCATGAAACTGACATGAACCTTGTGTTAGTATTAGGCAGCTCTCCCCTTCTAAACTGTAGATTTCTCAAATGAATGGTATCTTAAGATGCCTGTTGGTGGGGCTGGAGAGATGGCTTGGTGGTTAAAAACACTGTTCTTGCGGAAGACCCGGGTTCGAATCCCAGCCCCCACATGGCAGCTAACAACTGTCCGTAACTCCAGTTCCAGGGGATCCGACAGTCTCTTCTGTCCTCCACAGGCATTGCGTGACACTTACCTACATGCAGGCAATACACACATACACATACACATAAAATAAAAATAATAATTTTTTTTTTTTTAAAGATGCCTGGTGGTATCTCTGTAGCATCAACTGTTCTCAACCAGGTTTCCTCAAGAGAATTAATGAAGCCCAGGACTCTAAGGCATCATTGTGCACAGCTTACTTCTCTTCTGTGCATCTAGATGATGCTTGCTATGTGCCACTCACACATACAAAATAAAAATACAAATTTAGAAAATCGTGTTGTTTATGTAGCTCTTTCTGCAGGGCTCAGTCCTCATGCATCACCCTGAGAAAGGCTATAGATTTCTCTATCCAGGACCTTTCCTCTCCTATTGCTGAGGTGTGTTTTACTCTAACTCAAGTACTTTGCATTTTTTTGTAGCTCTGTTTTCCTGGATTTTTTTGAAAATCAAGGTATTATGTAGCCCAAATGGGCCTTGAATTCATTGTGTGGTGGAGGCTGAATTTGACCTCATGGTCCTCTTGGCCCGCCTCCTAGATCCTGGGATTAGGCGTGTTACCACACTGCATTATAACTTTCCTGTTGCTGACTGCAGGGAGAGGACTTGTCGACTGAATTGATCCTTGTTTATGAATGGGAAGGGGAAATGGACAATGGAATAACTTGTAGAGTAGGTTGTTCCTATATACAGTATTTCAGCAGCTGATCTAAGGAGGAATTTGGATGTGTGTCTACATTAGCTCTTTTGAGTATTTTGTTGAAAGGCTAGTGGTTCATTATGTGACCTTTGAAGAAACATTTTCTTTTTTAAAAAATATTTTATTATTTTTATTTTGTGTGTATGAGTATATTGCCTGCATGTATGTGAGTGCACCCATATCCGCGGAGGTTAGAAGACAGCTTTGCATTCCCCTGGAACTGGAGTTAAGCATGGTTTGTAGCCTCCATGTGGGTGCTGGGAATCGAACCTAGGTCCTCTGCAAGAGCAGTCAGCGCTCTTAACCACTGAGCCATCTCTCCAGTCCCTGAAGAAACATTTTAAAGTGTATCTAATTGTGATCCCTTTTTTCCTCTCCTGTGAAACTGCGTAGGAGACAAAACATCATCTAACTGTGAACCTTACCACTCTCCGAGTGTGGTGTTATGCTTGCAGCAAAGAAGTATTTTTGGATAGAAAATTAGGAACGGCTTCATTGCCTCATGTAAGACAACCTCAACAGACACAAGAAAACAGTGTCCAGGTAAGCCAATTGCCTTTATTTTAAGCATTCAGGTAATTTCAGAATTTGTCATGTGGTTGAAATTTAAAAACCAAGCCTGTGTGCCTTACCTGTTCTTTAAAAAACTTTATACTGTGCCTCCAGTGCCCTGCTTTGTTCTTGAATAGTACAGAATAATAGATTAGGGTAGGCCTGAAGATGGAAAAGTTCTAAAGAATTAAAATCATGGTTTTTGAATTTATTTTTATTTTATGTGTTTGAGTTTTTTTGTATGTTTGTAAGTGTACCGTGTGTGCAAACAGAAGAAGGCATTGGATCCCCTGGAACTGGAGTTATGGCTGGTTGTCAGCTGCCGTGTTAGGTGCTGGGAACTGAACTATGGACCTCTGCAAGAACAGTCAGTGCTCTTAACTGCTGAACCACCTCTCCAGTCCCACTACTGAAATTTAAAAGCCTTTGGTAGGGAATGACAAGTACTAGTTTAGTTCCCTTTTCCCTGTTTTCTCCCCTCTGCCCTGGCATTATTTTACTGTAAGCATTTGACTACTTATTGAAAACCAGGTAGAAGATACTAAAATTTAGCATCAGTCTTAAAGATTTTTCCCCTTTGGATCAAGAGACTTAAAAAACATATAGCCGGGTGTGGTGGCGCACGCCTGTAGTCCCAGCACTTGGGAGGCAGAGACAGGCGGATCTCTGTGAGTTCAAGGCCAGCCTGGTCTACATAGTGAGTTCCAGGACAGCTGGGGCTACAGGGAGACCCTGCTTCAAAAAGACAAAAAAACAAAAAAATGAAACAAAACCATATATAAGTTTGTTAGAGAATGATCACTTAATTCTTTAAAGAACTATTTGAACCACTTAACTGTCAATAGGAGAGTACAAAATAAACCTGGTAATAAGTATTGGAGAAATTGGGGAAACCTGTAAGTAAGTTGAGTGTGACATGAAAAAGCTTTCACTTTTTTCTTATGGGAAGCTCTGAAGATCTGAAAAGACAGTGCAGAACAGTGCACTCTGGAGACTTGTAAAGCAGAGTGTGATATCACTAAATTAGATAATATTAGTTGTGTTTAAATTCAGAAAAATCCATTATGAAAAGTGGTTGTGGGGCGCTCAAGAGACGGCTCAGCATTTAAGAGCGCTTACTGTTCTTACATAGGACATGAATTACATCCCCAGACCTATACTGGCTGCTCATTATCCCCTATAACTCCAGGTCTGGGTTCTAGGATCTGACTTCCCTGGCCTGTGCAGGCATCTGCACTCACGTGTACATACTCACATACGTACACAGAATTTTAAAAAATGAGTCTTTTTAAAAAAGTGGTTGATATAAGAACATATATTAATAAAGCTAAGATGGTAATGTAATTCATTAGTATAGATACTTGTTTCCCACAGATTATAAATGTAAGTTTTACAATAATTGCTAATGCCACAAATTTTTAGGGATCTATTTAAAAAAAAATATTTTATTATTTTTATGTGTATGTGTGTATTGCCTGCATGTAGGTAAGTGCACCTGTGTCATTCAATGCCTGGGGAGGTCAGAAGAGGCTGTTGGATCTCCTGGGACTGGAGTTATGGACAGTTGTTAGCTGCCATGTGGGTGCTGGGATTCGAACAACCAGTGTTCTTAACCGCTGAGCCATCTATCCAGCCCCATGAATAATTATTATTGGATAAATGTTCCATAAATTAAAGTGTTTTTTTTTTTTAATGTAAGGATTTACTCAAGTATACTATATCTTTCTGTTACTAAGGATTTTAAAATACCTAGTAATACGACATTGAAAACTCCTCTGGTTGCTGTATTTGATGATCTGGATATAGAAATAGAAGAAGAAGATGAACTTAAGGCCAGAGGTAAAGCGATCCTCCTGTGTGAACACTCCTCTTGTGTGCACTGCCCATTTCATTAGGAAGATGTGTGATTGAAAATTTCAAATTGATAGATAAGTGTGACTAGAGATAATGTTAAAGAACTGACAAATTTGTCCTCCTAAAATTTTATTTGCGGGTGATGCAAGCTTGGTGTGTCTGGTATTAGTCTCTCAAATCTGGACTTAACTCTTTTGGAACTGAGCCTTTGGACCTTTTGTTAAACTTGGCTTTTGATGTTAAGCTCGTTTTAGATTATTACCTGCCAGTTATAAAGGTTGGTGGAGGCAACAGGCTTTGTAAAGAGAAAGCCAGGCATGGTAGGTCTGTCTCGGCTACCATACCTCACTCCCCAGTACACACAAAAAAAGAATTTCCAAGGGGCAGTTTTTAAGGCTCGCAAGCCTTAATATAAACTTTAGATTTTCTGCTTTATAATTGACACTAGGTATATATTTAGTGTATATTAAAATAATTATTGGGAATTAACACTTCGGTATAAGTTTAACATTACTCAAGAGGATATATAAGTACTTGATATATTTCCATATTTTAGCATATTGATTTATCCCACAGTATTAATTTTATTGGTATTTATCCACAAACACTAATTCAACCATGTTTTCGGGACTTCTAAGAGCTTTAACTTTCCAGGCTAGGGGTTTAGCTACTGGCAGAGCACTTGCCTTCTTCTGTCCTGGCTCTAGATTTGATCCTAGATTTGACTCTAGACTTGAAAAAAAGAGTTGACACTTTTCGTTCTAAACCCCAGTGGCACTTGCAATTCTATGTACTCATTTGATCATTTATTACTTTCTGAGGCTCGTGGATGAGCTCAGGACCTTGTGTGTCTATTAGACAAGCACTCTTCCACTGAGCTGCATGAAGCCCTGTGGTTTTATTCTTGAAGTAGTTATTTCTTGTTTGTTGTTACTGTGCTGGGAATTATCTTCGGGCCTTGAAAATGCTAAGCACATATTCTGCCTCTGAGTTATGTCCCCAGTACCTGTTTTATCTTTTAATAATGGAATAAATTAATGAAAGTAAACTTGACTATGTATGGAAGAGGTAAAAAAAAATGTAATGCCCTGAAAGGGAAGGAAACGGATGTCCATTGTCCGTTACAATGTAAATATTTTGCATCATCATCAAATGATTTTCTCATATAATTATACTTTGATTGTAATGAGAATTTCAAGCCTTTAACTTGTATCCTTTTTTCTTTTCTTTTCTTTTTTTTTTTTTTAAAGACATAACCCTGTCTGGCCTGGAACTATAGAGCAGGTTTGCCTTGAAGTCACAGAGATCACATGTCCTTGCCTCCCTAGGTGCTGGGGTTAAAGGCATGTGCTACCATGCCCAGCTTAACTCATATTCTTAAAAAAAAAACAAAAAAAGGATTCTTCATTACATAACAGAAAAAAAAGATTAATATTTATGTGTAAATTTTACAGGTTAAACTAACAAATCATTGAATTTACCCAAAGCTTAAACAGTTGGAGATTGAGGCTGGATGTGGTAGTGCACATTCTTTAATCTAAGTATTTGGGAGGCAGAGACAGGAAAGAGTTCAAGGCAAGCCTGGAAGTCACAGCAGGTTCCAGACCAGCTGAGGCCGCATTGTACAGCCCTGTCTTTTTCTTTGTTTTGTTTTTTTTCTAGTACAACCCTATCATTTAAAGAATTTTTTTTTTTGAGATTGAAAGGTTTCCAAAGCACAGCATCTAAGTTGTTATAAGTTTTAATTTTTGAAATAGTTGTACCTAATAAACACTCAGAAATCTGTGTCATTTATGTTTTATTGAGTGATGCTGTAACATATTTGTTCTTAATAGGCCTTACAGGTTTGAAAAATATTGGAAATACCTGTTATATGAATGCAGCTCTGCAGGCTCTTTCTAATTGGTAAGTAGAGGATTGATTTGTTTTTGTTTATATGGGTTTAAAGGTCACTGTTTGAGCAGAAGACCATGCTATTGCAGTAGCTGACTAACTTCTGAAGTAAAAAAAGCAGGAATCTGGGTTAGGACATAGCCCACTATAGTCCCAGTGGGGTTCTGTGTGTATGTCTATAAGGTTTTTGTTTTTCTTTTGAGTCATACGAAGCCAAGGCTGCTCAGGAAACATGTAGCTGAGGATGACTGAATTTCTGATCCTCCTGCTTGTCCTTTTCAAGTACTGGGATTACAGGCATCCACAAACACACCTGGTTCATACCTGTGGTTTTCTAAAACTGGTCGTCCTGGCTTAGACTTCAGGTACTTCAATATCCTTGGGCAGAGTATTTGTTTTTCTTTTTTACAGTGCTGGGGCTCAGACACATGGCCTCATGCATGCTGGGCAAGTGCTCAACCACAGAGCTGTACCCCGACAAAAAATTTAGAAGATTTATTTGTATTTTATGTGTCTGAATGTTTTATCTGTATGTATACATGTTGTATGTATGTGTACCATGTGTGTGTGTGCCTGATTTCCCTTGGCGTCAGAGTCAGAAAAGGGTGACTCCCTTGGAACTGGAATTATAGATGGTTCTGAGCCACCATGTTGATGCTGGGAACTGAACCCTGGTCCTTTGCAAGAGCAACAAATGCTCTTAGCCACTGAGCCATTTCTTCAGTCCCAGGAAAAGTGTTTATTTATATATATAAAATAAGAGCTTGAACTTAGTTAATTCCTTAAGTTACTTTTAGTTTGGAAATCCTATGAGGAGCTGGGGAGGTTAGAAATAATGGTGCTGCCAGGTGTGGTGACACACACCTTTGATCTAGCACTTGGGAGGCAGAGGCAGGTGATCTCTGAGTCTGATACCAGCCTTGTCTACACAGTGAGTTCCAGGTCAGCTGGGGCTACAGGGAGACCCTGTCTCAAAAAGACCAAAAAAAAAGAAAAGAAAGAAATAATGGTGCCTTGCTCAGTCTTGGAACACATGAATTGGAGAGAGCCTTTTTTTTTTTTTTGGTTTTTTTGAGACAGGGTCTCTCTGTAGCCCCAGCTGTCCTGGATTCTCTATGGAGACCAGGCTGGCCTTGAACTCACAGAGATCTGCCTGCCTCTGCCTCCCGAGTGCTGGGATTAAAGGCGCGCACCACCATGCCCGAAGAGACAGACTTTTTAAAGTAGAATGAGTGCTTGCCAGGATATGGTTGAGTAAATAGAGAATGGGGGAAGCAAATGTGAAGTTTAATAATGCAATCATGTTATGAGGGAACTATATGCTAATACTATTGCTATTTTATTTCATGTTTAATCTTCTGTGTTTTTTGAGACAGGGTCTCGATGTGTAGTCCAGACTGGTCTTGAACTTGCTATGTAGGCAATTAGCCTTGAATATAATCTTTCTGCTTCAACTTCTTGAGTGCTGAGATTCCAGGCATGTACCACTATTCCAACTGGCCCCACACCCAGTCCTATGATTTTAACCCATAAGAGAGTGAAACAGAAAGCAGGCCTAGGTAGCTCATGCCTGTACTCCAAACACTTGGAGGTGGAGGTAGGAGAGTTGCAAGTTCAAGACCAGCCTAGGCTACAGAGTGAGACTCTGTCTCAAGAAATGAATGAGGGGCTGGAGAGATGGCTCAGCAGGTAAGAGCACTGGCTGTTCTTGCAGAAGACCTGGGTTCGAATCCCAGCACCCACATGGCAGCTAACAACCATCCATAATTCCAGTTCCAGGGGATCCTATGCCTTCTTCTGTCCTCCCTGACATGCACTGCACGACACAGGTGTACTTACACACATGCATGCATAACACTCATACACATTAAAAGTAAAAAAGAAAGGAATGAATGAATGAAAGGAGAAAGAGAGGAAAGCTAAATAGAGAAGTTTAACTTTACCAGGGCTAGTAGCTAGTATTAGAGCAGAATTCTAAAGATGAAATTTTAGTGTTTATGTTTGTTGCTTTAGTTTTTTTTTAAGTTTCTTTGGTTCTAAGGATGGAACCCAGGGCCTCATGCCTATTAGGAAGTGCTCTACCACGAATCTGTACCTGCAGCCTGTTCGTTTAGATCCTTTTTGGTTACTGTACAATACTGCCTCCATAAATTTACTTTGCATTTTAAAAATTTCATTGACAAGATATAGACAGTAAAGGTGTGGTCTTTGTTGGGTTGGTTTCGTGACTGTTGAAGCACCTTTGTAGATGATCAGTGTTTTGCAGGCAGGGCTTACTTGGTCCTTTCTTGAGTCAATTTCCTAGAACTAAGAAGAGTGATCAAAGTTCCCTCAAGGTAATGAGACTTCATAAAAGATGGTACTGCATTCTAAGTTGCTAACTTCAGGAACCAACGTATAAAATGTAGACGATGGGCCGGCAAGATGGCTCAGCAGGTGAAGGTGCTTGCCAGCACAATCCTGGTGACATGAGCTCGATCCCTAGAACCCATATAAAGATGGAAGGAGTAAACTCCACATCTCTCCCCCCTCCCATCTCTCTCTCTCTCCCTTTCTCTCTCTCTCTCTCTCTCTCTCTCTCTCTCTCTCTCTCACACACACACACACACACACACACAAATAATAAAAATGTTTTTAGATATAGAAGATGGTTAGAAGAGTAGATTCGCTTGTAAGTTTGAAACACCATGACAGTTTGGGCATTTGATATAAATGTAGTTTGGATAAGATGGCTGAGGTTATACAGATTTGGCCGTCACTGGTATATAGGTGGGAATTTAAGATAACCCAAGAAAGAGCATATTTGGAAGAGAAGAAAAGTCACAGGATTATAGTCCTGAGAAACCCTGTATTTTGATGCCTAAGAACAGGAAGAACAGTAAGAGGGGGAAGTTGCCTAGGAGGGAAGAGGAAGAGTAGAAAACGTTGAGATTTGTCAACAATGAGGCAGCTGAGCACGATGGTACATGCCTATATTTCCAGTATTCAGGAGGAGCTGAGCTAGGAGGATCATGAGTTTGGGGCCAGCCTGGGCTACATAACAGCCTTCCCTCCTTTTCCTTCCTTCTTCCCTTCCTCCCTCTCTCCCTCTATTCCTTCTTTCTCTTCTCTCTACATCTCCTCCCTCTCCCTTTGTGTCTCTCTTTGTCCCTCCCTCCCTCCCTCCCTCTCTCCCTCCCTCCTTCCTTCCTTCTGTCCTTTCCTCCCTCCTGATAAGATATTCAGTGTGTAGCCCAGGCCAGGCTGGCCTTGAACTCATGGTGATCTTCCTGCTAGTGTTTCCTAAGTGCTGGGATTTTAGATGTGCCCTACCATTCCCAATTTCAAGACTCTGAAAAAGAAAAACTTATAAAGAAGGGGGTAGGCCAGATATGGTGCTGCATGCCTTTTATCCCAGCACTCAGAGGGTAGAAGCAGGCAGGATCTCTTTGAATTTGAAGCCAGCCTGGTCTGCATAGTGAGTTCTAGGTCAGCAGGGCTACATAGTGAAACCCTGTCTCAAAAAAGGGAAGGAAGGGTAGTCAGTGATAGGTGTTACCTGGATCTGGCAGCATGGAGGACTGTGATTTGATGGGGCCAAATCTGATTGATTGAACTCCTTACACTGCAGAAGGTTAAACTAGAAGGGAGAAACTGTAGAAGGGGCAGAACGTGTGCTGCCAGTTCATTGGCATTAGGATTCAGCTGAATTAGAATTCAGCTTTGATTCTATTGTAACATTTTTCTCTTTTTAAATTAGCCCACCTTTGACACAGTTTTTTCTTGACTGTGGAGGACTAGCTAGAACAGATAAGAAACCAGCTATTTGCAAAAGTTATCTCAAACTAATGACAGAATTATGGCACAAGAGCAGGTATGTACTTAAATATATTTACCTTTGTTATATTTAAAAATCAATAGTAAAATATGAAAAGAATGCAGACCTATTTATAGGGCTGAAAAAAACATGGAAGAGAGAGTTGACACAGTTCAGTGTAGCCTTTTAAGCGGTCCACACAGGTGATGCAGGGCTGAGCTGCTGAAGCTTCTGTTCCTGGAATGGTGCTGCATTCAGACATGAGAAGCTTGGTGAATACTCACCTGCTTGCACTGGTTTGGTCTAGAGTTCATCGTTAGGATAATAATTATTTGCTATAATGTGTTCATTTTCTTTTAGAACTATTTGTGAAGTTGCATTTTTGAAAAATACCGTGTATTTGTAATGTGATCATTTAATTAGGAGAGGAAAGTAATAAAAAATTAATGTAATTCACAAAAAATTAAAATTATAAAAATTTGTATTTAAAACTGTTTCTTTTTCAGACCAGGGTCTGTTGTGCCTACTAATCTGTTTCAAGGAATTAAAACTGTAAATCCAACATTTCGAGGCTATTCTCAGCAGGTTAGTTATTGCTTTATTAATCTTTTTTAAAAATGTGTATGAGTGTATTGCCTACATGTATGTAAATGCACATGTGTTGTGCACTGCCTACGGAGGTCAGAAGAGAGCACCAGATGCCCTTGAACTGTAGTGACAGATGGTTGTTAGCTACCATGTGGGTGCTGGGAACCAAATCTGGGTCCTCTGAAAGAGTAGCCAGTGCTGTTAACTGCTCGGTCACCTCTCCAGCCCCCCTTTGTTAATCTTTAATAAATAGAAAGTGCTATTATGCATTTTTATTTGAGTCTGATCTGTTTTGATCATTGTTCCTGTGTATCTTTGTTTTTGGTTTTTTGAGACAGGGCCTTACATAGCTCAGGCTGGCCTTGACCGTCAACCCTCATCCTCTTCCTTCTACCTCCCATGTCCTGGGATTACAGGTGTGCCCCACCATGCCTGGCCATTTAGTTATTTATTGTATTGCTTTGGATCCAGTGAATGCCGTATCTGTTGTATGCTCAGCCAGTGCTCTACCATTGCCCTGCCCCTTCTAACTTCTGTGAGCTTTCTGAGAGCTCTTCTTGGGCAGTTCCTGTTAACTCTAGTAACATTTCGTGAGTGTTTATACCTGGTCCTCACATTTCTCCTTTTTAGACCTTTACCTATTCCCTAATACCTTTTCCCATAGATATTCTTGGATCTCCGGAGATCATCCAGTGATATGATTTGGGAAATTTGTTATTTTTTTTTTAGATTTTGTGTGTGTGTTGTGTTGTGTTGTGTTGTGTGTATGTAGAGTGTGTGTGTGAGTGCAGGCATATACTTGTCACAGTGCATGTGTAGAGGTCCAAGGATAGCTTTGTGCAGTTTGCTCTCCTTCTACAGTGGTTTCTAGGGATCGAACTCAGGTTGTCAGGCTTGTATGGCAAGTGCTTTTACCTGCTGACCCATCTTTCCAGCCCAGGAATTGTATTTTCAGTAAGCTCTTCAGGTAGATCTAGAATTTCTCTTGGAGACACAGTTCATAAAAGAAAAAGCTCTTAACTTAAACCAAATTTACATATTTGCTTTTAAGACATATTGCTGATTTCTGATTGTCACATGAGGAAAATCCTTATTTTGTTATCTGTTCAGTTTTTTATTTTTTGGTCTTTTTGAGACAGGGTCTCCTCGTAGTCCCAGCTCGCCTGGAACTCACTAGGTAGACCAGGCTGGCCTCGAACTCACAGAGATCCGCCAGCCTCTGCCTCTCAAGTGCTGGGATTAAAGATGTGTGTCACCATTATCCAGTATTTTAATAGCAGCTGTATTAAAAGCTGACATCCAGTTTTATTAAAAAGTGTTGTTTTACTTGTAGAACTTTTGGAGTGTATTGTATCCCAGCCCTCTGGTGCATTATGGTCTACACACTGGTGGCTATTTGCATTGTGCTTTACAAACTGGAATCTGGTCAATGCTGTACACATCAGGATGTCTCCTCCTTTAGGTTCTCAGTACATTTCTAGACTGGTAACAGGTTTTGTTGATATGCTAGGATGCCCAAGAATTCCTTCGATGTTTGATGGATCTGCTTCATGAAGAATTAAAAGAGCAGGTCATGGAAGTAGAAGACGACCCTCAGACCCTGGCTTCTGAGGAGACCATGGACGAAGAGAAGAGCCAGTCGGACGTGGATTTTCAGTCCTGCGAGTCTTGTAGCAGCAGTGAGAAAGCTGAGAACGAGCCTGGCTCCAGAGGCTTTCCTGAAGACAACAGTGAGACCACCATGCTGATTCAGGACGATGAGAACAACCCTGAGATGTCAAAAGACTGGCAGAAAGAGAAGATGTGCAATAAAATCAATAAAGCAAATTCTGAAGGAGAACTGGATAGAGACAGAGACGCTGTGTGTGAAACCATTGATTTGAACAGCCAGGAGACTGTCAAAGTGCAGATACACGGCCGTGCTTCAGGTGACAGTAGTTCAATTGTGAAAATGATTACGTTTCATTTGTGGACACTGAGTGCTTAACTCATAGTGACCTCTGACCTTGTTTTTGGAGGCAGGTTCTTATTATGTAAACCTGTTGGTGCGGAACTCACTATATAGACCAGGCTGGCCTCATGCAACAGAAATCTGCTTACCTTTGCCTCTCAAATGCTGGGGTTAAAGGTGTGCGCCACCACACCCGGCTACTTTTGGAACTTTTAATTAGTAGATTTGTAGATCAGTGCTATAGGAATGTTAAAGTCATAAAATTAGAAAACTGAAAATACTATAATTTTATGGGTCATTTATTTAAGAAGTTATCTTTCTTTTTAACCAAATACTCATCAGGATTCTTTTTTTTTTTTGGCTTTTCGAGACAGGGTCTCCCTGTAGCCCTAGCTGTCCTGGATTCACTATGGAGACCAGGCTGGCCTCAAACTCACAGAGATCCACCTGCCTCTGCCTCCCGACTGCTGGAATTAAAGGCGTGTGCCACCATGCCTGGCCCAGGATTCTTTTATGTAGTTATATAATACTCAAAAAAAAATTGGGCTCTTTGGAATTTTCCCTTATATTTCAAGCAAATTCTGTTGATCCTGAGGAAAAACAAAATCACCCATTTTTTTTAAATCACCCAATTTTTAAAATCACAAACACTGTGGCTGCCACTGTAGATACACTGGATATGTAAATGAACCCTCTTATAAATACATTATGTCATATTGGTCAGTCTTCCTTGAAGAAAGGGCAAATAGCCAAATGAAAGACATTTGAGATAAAGCTTTGCATATTATATTTATTTCTTTAAGAACTAATGTATTTGGCATAATGATTTCTCTAATTTATAAAATTAGAGTATCAAATTATGTGATTTTTCAGGACCAATAAGTTAAAAAAAAAAAGTTCTATCCCTGTAATTACTGAAGAGAGCTACTAAGCAATTTAACTGTTTGAATGAATCCAAAATTCCTTCTTGAAGAATACTATTTCCTTAGCCTTACAAAGTCCTGTGGTTTACTTGTACGTGCCTTCTAGTCAAGAAAATGAGTACTTAAGCTCTTTAGTCATACCTTAGTAGAAGTTTTTTAATCAATAATACACAAAACGTCAGTTCTGAAAGATGGCCTAGGCTGCTATCCACACCTTCCTTGTCAGAAGCCTGAGGAAGCATGATTCAGGGACACATTGGCCTTTATTGCATGTTTGTGTGTTTGTCCTTTTTTTTTTAAGATTTATTTTTATTGTTTTAAACTATGTGTATGTGTCTGTGCTTGGGTATGTGTATGCCTGAGGAAGCCAGAGGTGTCAGATCTCCTGGGCAGTTGTGAGCTACCTGATGTGGGTATTGGGAACCAAACTCAGGTCCTCTGGAAGAGCAGTATGGCACCCCATCCCCTGTGTTTGCTTTTACTGTATACTAACTAGATAATGAGTTTAAACAGGACTGAGCTTTCTAGAAGTTTTACATCAGACTCAAGATCATATAGTGCTCAAAACCTAAAGTATTTACTATCTGTCCATTTACAGGACATACTTTTGAACTTCTGAAACCATTGGTTGCTTTCTGTTCAGAAAGTGAGGCTTTCACCTTCAGTATTGTGAGGTCTTATTAGTTAGCCGTTGATATTGTTATCAACAGTTTTTTTCCCTCTCTTTTCATTTGTGTCATCATTGAACACAGTCTCTTGCCTTGGAAGACATGTTAGAAATCAACAAACTGTCAAGATAGCATGCATCAGATTTATAATTTTTAAAATTTATTTTTGTTTTTTTAATTGATTAATTTTTTTGTTTTTTTGAGACAGAGTCTCCCTAGAGTCCCAGCTGGCTTGAAACTCGCTATGTAGACCAGGCTAGCTTTGATCTTACGGAGAACCACCAGCCTCTGCTTCTTGAGTGCTGGGATTAAAGGCATGTGCTATGATGCTTGGCAATTGAAAAAACATATTTTGTTTATAATTTTTATTTTATGTGTATAAGTGTAGTGCGTGCGTGTATGTAAGTGCACCTGTGTTGTGCAGTGCCCACAGAGGTCAAAAGAGGGCGTCAGGGATGGAGAGATGGCTTGGTGGTTAAGAGCATTGGCTGTTCTTCCAAAAGAAAGACCTGGGTTCGAATCTCAGCAACCACATGGAGGCTAACAACCATTCATAGCCCAGTTCTGTAGGCACTGCATGACATAGGTACACTTACACACATGCAGGCAATACACTCATACACATAAAATAAAAATGAATAAAAAATAAAAAAGAGTTTTAGCTGGGCATGGTGGCACACACCTTTAATCCCAGTGCTCTGGAGGTTACGGGAAGCGGATCTCTCTGTGAGTTTAAGGCTAGCCTAGTCTACATAGTGAGTTTCAGGACAGCTGGGGCTACAGGGACACCCTGTCTCAAAAAGACAAAAATAACAACAAAAAACCCCCAGGGCATCAGATCCCCTGGATCTCAAGTTATAGACAATTGTTAGCCACCATGTGGGTGCTGGGAACCAAACTCAGGTCCTCTGCAAGAGCAGCCAGTGATTTTAATCACAGAGCCATCTCTCCAGCCCCATCAATTTTTAAAAATTAAAATAATTTTATTTTTATTTTGTGTATATGAATATTTTGCCTGCATGTATACAAGTGCAACTGTGTCATGCAGTGCCCACAGAGGCCAGAAGAGGGCGTCGGATCCCCTGGAACTGGAGATTCCCATGCTTGTTAGCTGCCGTGTGGGTGCTAGGAACAGAACTGTCCTCTGCAAGAGCAGCCAGCTCCCTTAACTACTGAGCCATCTCTCCAGCTCCCTATTTTTATTAATTATGTGTATACGTGTGTCACTGTGTGGGTATGTACATGTGAATGCAAGTGCCAGTGGCAGCCAGAGGCATCAGATCCCCCAGGAGCTAGAGTTACAGGTGGTTTTGAACCACTGAATGTGGTTGCTGGGAATTGAACTCGGATCTTCTGGAAGCGTAGCATGTGCTCTTAAGTGCTAAACCAATGCTCCAGTCCAATTTATGCTTTCTTAATTCATCTTACAATTTAGTTCTGAAAAGACTTTTCCTAAGTAAGAGACACAGCTCATTTTTATTAGTGAGAATAAACATAACTAATTTTGCCTGGATTTTTTTTAGATGTATTTTATGTGTATGTCTGTTTTCCTACATGGGATTATGTGTACCAAATGTGTACAGGCGCCTTCAGAGGCCAGAAGAGGGTGTCGGATCCCTTGAACTGGAGTTATAGGTGTTGTGAACCGTTATATAGATGCTGGGACTTGAACCTGGGTCCTCTTCAAGAGTAGTAAGTGCTCTGAAGTGCTGAACCATCTCTCTAACCCCCAAATGCCTGAATTTCATGTTTGATTTTGATTTACTACATTAATTTAAGACAATAATCTTTTTTCTTGCACTTAAAAAAAAAAATCGTGGACTTAGGGGTGTGGCTCAGTGGTAGAACACTAGCATAGCCCTTTTTTGTTTTGTTTTTTGTTTTGAGACAGGGTCTCCTGCAGTCCCAACTGGCCTGGAACTCACTTTGGAGACCAGGCTGGCTTGATAGCTTAGCATTCTTGAGGTTATATTCCTTTCCCAGCACTGAAAAATTTTAAATAAATAAATAAATTTATTAGAGAGATGGCTCAGCAGTTAAGAGAATGTAGTGTTCTTCCAGAGCACCCATATTCCAGCACCCATGTTAGGTGGCTCAAAAGCCTGTAACCTTCAGCTCCCCCGGGGCCTCCATGGGCGCCTGCACTCATATATACATACTGTATACAGACAGCACAGTAGAAAAAAAAATCTTAAAAAGAGAAATGAAGGAGCCTCAATCACTGTGGTGTGTGCCTGTCATCCCAGCATTTGGGAGGTGAGGGCTGGCAGATCAGGTGATCAGGAGATCCCCCTTGGCTGCATAGAGTCTGAGGTCAGCCTGAGCTACATAACACCTTGTTTGAAGAAAAAAAGAAAAACAACCGTTTTAAACTTCGGAATGGCTTTTCTGAACTGGGGCACATATGTTGTCTTTGGCTCTGTTTTGCCACTACCACTTAGCAAGCACTTGACCATCCAGCATCGCAGCTGGCATTGGTTGGCATGTGCTGTCTTCAGAATATCAGACTAAGGACCCTTCACATTATTAGTTTTATTTAATGATTTTAGTTCAAGGTAATAATAAAAATTTAACTATTACAGGATACAACACTGATGTCCACTTGAATGACCTGTCTACACCACAGATTCTTCCATCAAATGAAAATGTTAATCCACGTTTCTCAACAAGCCCTCCTAAGTCAGGCAGTTTGTGGCCAGGATTGACACCACCCCACAAAAAAGGTAAGAGAATCCCCTCATTCAGATTCTTTCCATTTTAAGTTTTAGTTTACACTGCTAATTCTGATCTGATATTTGATAAAGTGTTGGGAAATACTATTTGATCTCTTGAATTAATAGAGAATTACACAACCATGATTAGAAGTTTTTGGGTCTGTGTTACTCTACTTATAAATTTTTTGGCATAGTTTAATTTACTTTTAAAAAATTTCATGAGTTTCGGTGCTGGAGAAACTCAGTGGTTGAGAGCACCCACTGCTTTTGCAGAGGACCCACGTTCAATGCCCAGCACCGACATGGTGGTTAACAACTGTCTGTAACTCCAGTTCGAGGGGATCCAATACTGTAGCCTTCTGACCTCCGCGGGTATTGCATGACAGAGGTGTACTTACACACATCTGGACAGTACACTCATACACATAAAATAAAAATAATAAATAAAAATTTTTAAAAAATTAAGAGTTTTAAAACACATGACATTTATTTGTTATCACAAACAAAATTTATAACCGTTTTAACACCCAGAATAGTTCTTGCATTCTACTTTGTGATTAGATTGTCCTCCACTCCTGAAGGTCTGACACACTGGCACTGAGTCACTCCTGTTTGGCCTTTCTCCAGATGCCCTGTAAAGGGGACCATATGGTACAAGACTTCTGTTATTTACCATAATACACTTGAAAACTGGGTACTTTGTTGCATATCTGAGTGGTTTGTTTTCATTGCTCACTTGTGTTTCAGTTGTATCACTAAACCACTGCTTATTCATTCACTCAGTAAAGGACTTAATTGTTTGCAGTTTTTGCAGTTATGAATAATGTGGCTATAAACATTCATGTATAGGTTCTTGTACATCCGAGGTTTTTGTTTGCCAAGGATAAGGACCTAGAACTCGGTTTCCTGTGTTTTATGTTCATTTTATTCTTTATTAAAAATTAAAAAAAATATTATTTTATGTGTATGAATATATTGCCTGCACGTATGTAAGAGAGCCTGTGTCATGCGATGCCCGGAGAGATCAGAAGAGGGTATCAGATTCTTCTGGAGCTGGAGTTATGGATGGTTGTGAGCCACCATATGGGTGCTGGGAATTGAACTTGGGTCCTCTATAAGAGCAGCCAGTGCTTTAATCACCAAGATTTAGCTAGCCCCTTAAAGATTCTTAAAAACATCAGAAAACATAAGCCAGCATGATATCTGTGGATAAAAACACCTGCTATTTGAGCCTGAGGATCAGAGTTTTATCCCCAGAACCATAATAAAGGTAAAAGGAGAAAACTGACTTCACAGTGTTGTTCTCTGACCTCCACACACTTGCTGTGGCATTTGAGAAGCCCATGTACACACCATACACACTTTAAACAAAAAGGTCATCTATAAAAGAACTAAAAATTGGGGCTGGAGAGATGGCTCCGTGGTTAAGAGCACTGACTACTCTTGCAGAGGACCTGGGTTTGATTCCCAGCACCCACATGGTGGCTATGAACTGTCCTTAACTCCAGTTCAAGGGGAATCTGACTCCCTCTTCTGACTTCCGTGGCATTGCACAACACAGATGCACTTACATACATGCAGGCAATACACTCATGCACATAAAATAAAAATAATAAAATATTAAAATAAAAAAACTAAAATTTTTTTTGGCAAAGGACGTTGTTAAGGATAAGATTGTCAACTTGTAAATATTTTTTCCCAAAGAGCCTGTATCGACAAGTACATACAGTAATAGAACCTTGCTTTGAAGAGAGCCTTATTTGGAAGCAAAAACAAGTGCAGTTGTGCTGGATAGCTTTAGTGTCAACTTGACACATCTGGGTTGAGGGAGCCTCAATTGGGGAATTGCCTCCATTGGACTGGCCTGTGGCCATGTCTGAAGGGCATCTTCTTGATGAGTGATGTGGGAGGGCCCAGCTCACTCTGGGTGGTGCCACCCCTGGGCAGGTGGGCCTGTGTTGCATAAGAAAGCAGGCTGAGCAGGGGCCAGGGGAGCAAGCCAGTAAGCAGCATTCCTCCATGGCCTGTGCTCCCAGCTCCTGCCTCCAGGTTCCTGCCCTGAGTTCCTACCTAGGGCTCCCTGATGAGCTGTGACCTGGGATATGTAAGCTAAATAAACCCTTTCCTCCCCAAGTTGGTAGTGGTCAGACTGTTATGTCACAGCAATAGAGAACAAACTAGGACAGCAGTCATAATTGCTCTGAAGTGAAACGTGGAGCCTGGACCCTTAGCTCTCCATCCTGCCCTTACTAACTTCACTCCCATCTTCCTTTGACCTGCTGAACTTAAATATCCCAGTGATGAGGCTAATTCTTCATTTTGCATATGGAAAAATGTTTAGAATATTATGCCAATTCAGATTCTTTTCATTTTTCTGTATGTACATTTACGTGGCCAAAAATACTTTAAAACCAGCTTAAGCCCAATCTGATTTGACTGTCTGTTTAAAGTAATGGTCTTGAGATGTATTTTGGAAATTTTTCTACAGTATAGAGATTAAAATTTTTTGATTCATTTTTTTAAAATTGTATGTGTATGAATGTTTTGCCTGCATATATGTAAGGGCAGCTGTGTCTACAAGCCTGTGGAGGCCAGAAGAGGGTAACAGATCTGGAATTGGGGTTCCCAATGGTTGTTAACCACCATGTAGGTATTGGGAAACAAAGCTGGGTCCTCTGCAAGAGCAGTCAGAGTGCTCTCAACTGCTGAGCCATGTCTCCAGCCCCGTAAAAAATTTTAAGTTGCATTTATTTACTTATTTGCATGTGTGCATGGATACACATGCTATAGCATGTTTGTGGAGGTCAGAGGGCGTTGGCTCTCTCCTTCCACCATGTGGGTCCTGGGGATCAAACTCAGGCCTGGCAGCAAACATCTCTACCTGCTGAGCCATTTTGCTGGCTGAGTGTAGTAATTTTTGCTATTAAAAGATTCTCGAGGGATGGGTGTTTCATTGGTTATAAGCACCTGCAGCTCTTGCAAGAGAACTATAGTTTGATTCCCAGCACCCATGTCAGGTGGCTTTCAGCTGCCAGTAATTTCCAACTCCAGGGGATCTGATGCTTTCTTGTGACACCGCCCCCAGACATGCACATAAATAAAAATAAACTATTTTTTAAAATAATTGTAGAGAAAGCAAGGTGTGGTGTCCCTGACCCCAGTGTAGTAGGAGATAGAGGCAGGAAGATTGGGAGTTCAAGCCAGTCTCCATTGTATGGTGAGTTGGAGGCCATCATAGACTACAGAGATTTCTGTCTCAAAAACAAAAACCCAGGCTGGATGTGGTGGTGCATGCCTTTAATCTCAGAACTTGGGAGGCAGAAGCAGGTTATATTAGTTACTTTTCTGTTGCTATTATAGAAACACTGACCAAAGCAACTTATAGAAGGAAAAATTTATTTGAGCTTACAGTTCCAAGAGGCAAGAGTCCATCGTGGCTGGGAGGCATGGCCACAAAGGTGGCTGGCAGAGGAGCAGAAGCTAGGCTCTACATCTTCAAGCAGGCAGAGGAAACAAGAGACCAACTGGAGATCTGGCAAGGCTTAAGAACTCTCTAAGTCTGTTCCCTGTGACATGCTTCTTCCAGCATGGCCACACCTTCTAAGACCTCCCGAAACAGTGCCACCAACTGGGGACAAAATGTCCAAATACTTGTGGGACATTTTCATTTAAACCATCACACAGGGAAATCTCTGTGAGTTTGATGCCAGCTTGATCTACATAGCAAGTTCTAGGCCTTCTGGGGTTATAGGGAGACTCTGTCTCAAACAACAACAAAACAAAAGAAGAAAAAAAAAAAAGAAAACCAAAAACTCCAGAGAATGTAAAAAAGATTTGAGAGAAAAATATTCAAGAAACTAGCTTGATTCTTTTTAATATTGTTTGTCTTTTAATCCTAGCTCAGCCTACCTCTCCTAAAAGAAGAAAGCAGCATAAGAAGTACAGAAGTGTTATTTCAGACATATTTGATGGAACCATCATTAGTTCAGTGCAGTGTCTGACCTGCGATAGGGTGAGTATGGGGGAACATCATAAATCTACAGAAAATTGCTGTTAAATGTCATTTAAAGCCTGAAGGGACATGAAAATTTTAATGGCATGCTACTACTGCAGATCATGTGTATGATCATGTGTATGTGTATAAATTGGTTTTGGAACTAATAGCAACATCCTTATTAAAGGATGGTAGAGTCTTCATCTATTTTGGGTCCATAGAAAGGTGAGAAGTTGCTTAGCAACAAGAATTGTTAACACATGGGTATTCTCCCAAGGCTACTGAAATTAGTGTGCTGGGAGTCTGTTGCTTTTCACAAACAAAAGATAGTAGATACATCGCTTATATTTGGTTGTGGCTTCTGTGTTTTCCTTGACACAGGTGCTCCAGGAAAAAAATAATGTCAAATTCATAGTCAGTAGCAAGGAAAACCAGCCAAACACAAACCCTGATACGAGGCCTTGTGTCAGGTATAAATTAAAATTATCATGACATTTTTTAATTATTACCTAAATCCTTAAAAATTCCATAGCTTTTCTTAAGAATGATTTTACTTTAGTGCAGAAATAAAAAGTCAATTAATTTAAATAATGTCTCAGAGTCAGGCGTGGTAGCGTATGCCTTTAGTCCAGCGCTCAAGAGGCAGAGGCAGGCGGATCTCTGTGAGTTCCAGATCAGCCTGGTCTACATAATGAATTCCAGGCCAGCTGGGACTATAGGGAGACACTGTCTCCAAAAGACCAAAAAAAAAAAAAAGAATAAAAAAAAAGCATTTGCAGAAACAAGAAAACTAAATTTTTAGTTAATATTGTTAAGTCAAACAGAAGGGCATTCAGTGGGTCATTTTAAAATAGGATGTGTATTATCCATAAATGTTTTATTCTACACTGTTATGTATAACATTGTAGTAAAGAACAGACTGCATGTGACAGATAGTAAGATTATGATACCTAAGACATTGTAGTCATCTTAGTCTGTGTTAAATATTCTAGATGGGCCGGGCGTGGTGGTACACGCCTTTAATCCCAGCACTTGGGGAGGCAGAGGCAGGCAGATCTCTGTGAGTTCAAGGCCAGCCTGGTCTACCTAGTGAGTTCCAGGACAGCTGGGGCTACAGGGAGACCCTGTCTCAAAAAGATAAAAAAAAAAATTCTCCATGGATCCCCAGAAACACTGCATTTCCCAATATGTACCTCCACTTTAGGTGAGGGTGATGCGAGGTTTGGCACCCCCCCCCCCTTTTAAATGACTTTTAAAAACTATCATTTTACAATCCCATGGCTGAAATGAGGGAATTACTTGAGTACCAGAGTTTGAAACCAGCCTGGAAAACATAATACATAATGAGACCCAGTCCATGAACCAAGCTACCATGGCTAGGTGGCTAGATTCATTGCTTCTAAGTGCTGTAACATGTCTAACTCACGGAAATGCTAGTGCTTATATGTGGATTAAACTTGAAATGGTACCTGGTACAAAGCAAGTGGGGCTTTTTTTTTTTTTTTTTTTTTTTTGTATTATTATGAAAGCGGTTTGTTTCTTATTTTGTATTTGCTTATTGTAACTTGCTTGGATCTTTAGAAAAATCAATCTTGTAAATATTTGTGTTGGATTATTTTCATCCCATTTTGAAAACAAAAAACAATTTTAGGTGTCTGTAACCCTCGAGACCTTTCAAGATCTGTCCTTGCCAATTCCTGGCAAGGAAGACCTTGCTAAGCTGCATTCTTCAAGTCATCCAACTTCTATAGTCAAAGCAGGATCATGTGGCGAAGCGTATGCTCCACAGGGGTGGATAGCCTTTTTCATGGAGTATGTGAAGAGGTAGGCACTCTCCTTGTTCTGACTTTCTTGACACTGCTGCTTCTGCTGTGCTGGCAGAACACTTCTTCTTTCTTCTGTCGATGATGTTTCAGGTTTGTTGTCTCATGTGTCCCTAGCTGGTTTTGGGGTCCAGTAGTAACCTTGCAAGATTGTCTTGCTGCCTTCTTCGCCAGAGACGAACTGAAAGGTAAGAAATATTAATCATACTTATGACTGACTGTTGGGGCAGTTTAAATAGTACTTGCTTGCTGGGTATGATGGCACCTGCCTTTTGTCCCAGCACTTGAGAGGCAGAGGCAGGCAAATCTCTGTGAGTTCGAGGCCAGCCTGGTCTACATAGTGAGTTCCAGGTCTGCTGGAGCTACAGGGAGACCTTGTCTAAAAAAGACAAAAAAAAAAAATTACAAAAAGTCATATCCTGAAGGAATTCATATAGATTCCTATAGTACAACATGACACGTTTTGTTCTATGATTCAAAGAAGGAAAACCTCAGCAAAGATAATGAATGGTCTTCCAGTGTACCTTGAATTGTCTTTATGTCTTCCATTTCATTGAAAATTCTACACTCTTGTGTGTCCAGCATCTAGCTTGGAAATATGACAAGGTATCAGTGAATTTTCTTCTGTAAATAAATTAGTTACTTGAGTTAGTCTTTCAAGATTGAAAGTTGAGATGATGATGAATGTTGTGGGGAAAATAAACAGGAGCTGAGACTGTTTCATTGTGCTGTGAAGTCAGCATTGGGCAAATCAGAGACTTGCAGAACCAGAAGAAAAGAATGTGCTGTCAATTTGAGATGAATGACTAGGTCTGTTCTGTTTGTAGGTGACAATATGTACAGTTGTGAAAAATGCAAAAAGTAAGTAAACTGACATTTCATTTAATATTTTTTATTTTTCTTGGTTATTTGAACTGGGAATATGGAGTTACCTTTGATACTGTTTGGAAATTACAGGCCAGAAAACCTCCTCCCAGTAATAACAGACTCGTTGTTGTTGTTATTGTTTTGTTTTCTTTTTGTTTTTGGTTTTTTTGAGACAGGGTCTCCCTATATCCCCAGCTGGCCTGAACTCGCCATGTAGACCAGGCTGGCCTTGAACTCACGGAGATCTACCTGCCTCTAGGCATGCGCCACCATGCCTGATTTGGATTGACACTGAAGGATGCAGATCTGTGGAACATCAGAGGAGTTACCCCAGCTTTGGCATTACTTGTCCTCATGATGGTGGAACAGGGCGGTTAGGCCTGGTTCTGTTTACATTTACTACCAGCTCCCTTTTCCTCCATTTTCCTGTAATAATTTCTGAATTTTAAAAACCTCTTGGTAGCCCAGACATGGTGGCACACAGTTTTAATTCTAGCACTGGGGAGGCAGAGACAGGTGGATTTCTATGAGTTCAGTGCCAGCCTGGTCTATGCACTAGTTCCAGCTGACTAACCAGGCCTGCATAGTGAGTCTGTCTTTAAAAAAAAAAAAAAAAAGAAAAAATGGTTTCAAACAAGGTGCAATGGTACATACTTGTAATCCCAGCACCGAGGAGGATTATGAATTTGAGCCCAGTCTGGGCTACACAGCAAGACCCTGTCTGTCTCCAAAGCAAAATAAACAAAAAGAATAAAATTTTAATGTTTTAATACATGAACCTGTTAGGTTGGGATTTTGCTTCATGCAAGTTTTTTTTTTTAAGTTTTTAGAAGAAGCATTTCATTACAGCTTTAACATACTCAATAACAGTTTCCAGAGCAAAGATACATCTCTTTCAAAAGTGACTATAAAATTTTTAGGTTTGCTGTTGAATTAATACAGTTATCAGTTATTGAACTCAGTATAAGCCCTGTAAGACATAAAATTGAATGAGTTTTTAACCTTTAAAAAGATCTCCATTTCATTTTAAAATATACTGTTTCTTACAGTATATTACTACTAACGCTGAGATATTAGTGCATGCATCTCTAATCTGCATGTGTCTGATTATTACTAGTCATAATCAGTTGCACCCAGATCCTTGGCACCTGTGTATGTCTATAAAGTCATTGGGTAGATTTCAATGGTAATGTTTATCACCTCTACTGATTAACCTGGCGTAACTTTTTATGCTTCCTCCTCAAATATAATATGTTTTTAAAAATTTGTTGATTTTTTTTTTGGTGTGTAAATCACAGAGAACATCCCAAACCATCTTATTCAACTATACACTCACTTCCCAGATGGCACCCTCCTATAGCCTCCCTCCACTGATGAGAGCCCTTATACTCTGATATCCCTGCTACTGTCTGCTGTGTTGTCGGCACCCCTAGCCATTCCCCACTACTTGCCCTTCTGGTAAATCTAGTTAGCCTATCTAGAGGTCTTTGTTTTAGGAGGGTCAGTATT
>NW_008351693.1:796188-798488 GCF_000622305.1 Nannospalax galili
AAATTATATTGGCCCCTTTAATCTTTGGTTATACTTTCCTTTTGGGTGTTTAAGGCCATACAGTTGGCCCAGATAAACAAATTTATTTTTACTCTTAAGGTCATTTGAGGATCTGTTCCTCAGGGGTCACATGGGCTTGGGAGGAGCCCCTGGCTTCTTTCTTTTACCAGTTCCGCCTATGTGAAGATGTCAAACGTCCTGCTCGACCATGTCTGGCTTCGCTTGCAAGCATGGAGGAAATGATTCCTCTGTGTTGACCCTCCTCTTTGTAGGCTGGACACTGGTTCAAGTCCATCTGGTGGAGTCTCCTTGGCTGTCTTGATCAAGAGATCAGGTGACCCACAACAATTATAGGACATTTTGAGAGCTGCTCACAGTCCCCTGTAACTATTTGAAATAGAAGGGCAAGGAACAAAAACTGTCCTTTATGTCCCTCTGACCAAATTAGTATAGGCCTCAAAGTATGTCTGTTAAACATCCAAGAAGGTTAGTTCCACCAGTCTGGTACTTTTAATTACTGTATGCCATGTAGACAGATCTTGGGCAAAGACTCATTGTTCTCAGATAAACCTTGCCTAGCCATATATTTCTTGATCTGGTATGTATAATTTGTCAGTATGTTGTTGGACTAATATGGTTCCCTCTGGTTTTTAAAACTTAGCTAGGCATTATTTATCTCTTGCATTGTCTAACCCCTCCATCATGGTTTCCCCAGTTAAGGAACTCTCTGCCCTGTTGACCTATCTAATGGAGACAGTATTGAAGTCCCCTACTATTAATGAGTTGGGATTAATCTGGGTCTTAAAGTCCTGTAGTATTGTTTTTATGAAGTTGGGTCCACCAGAGTTTGGTGAATATATGCTCACGATTATAGTATCTTCTGAGTTCATTGTTCCTTTGATCAGAATGAAGTGGCCCTCTTTATCTCTTCTAATTAGTTTTAAAGTCTATTTTCTCATATATTAGAGTTGCAATGCCTGCTTTTTTCTTAGTACCATTTGCTTGGTATATTTTTTTTTCCATCCTTTCACCTTAAGATAGTGCCTGTCCTTGAAAGTGAGATGAGTTTCTTCCAGACAACAAAAAGATGGGTTTTATTTCTTAATCCATTCATCTAGTCTGTGTATTTTGACTGGGGAGTTCTGTCCATTGATTTTTAAATTTATTAATGAAAGTTGTGTATTGATTCCTGTCATTTTGATTTCTGTTTGGATTCTTGGTGTAACTATGCATTTCCACAGTTATACTTTCATTAAGTTTCTTTTTATTGTGCTTTGGATATAGTCTTTCCTTTCTTCAGCTCTTTGTTTTGTTTCAATAACTCTCTGAAAGGCTAATTTTGTAGAAGTTTAAGCCTTTAATACTTAAAGTTATTAATGAAAGATGAGCATTGAATCCTGTCATTTTTATTTCTGTTTACATTCTTGTTATAACTGTACTTTTCCACAATTATACCTCCATTGAATTTCTTTCTGCAACCCCTTGGGTATAATCATTCCTTTCTTCAGCTCTTTGTATTGCTTCCAGAACTCTCTGAAGTGCTGGCTTTGTGGACATGAATTCCTTCAGCCTATTTATGTCATGGAAAATTTTTCTTTCCCCTTTGACTATAATACAGATTTTGGCTGGGTAAAGTAATCTGGGTTGGTATCTCTGTTCATTTAGAACTGGGGATACTTTGGCCCAGGTTCTTCTGGCTTTCATAGCTTGCACTGAAAAGTCAGATATAATTCTGATGGGTTTTCCTTTATATATGACTTGTTTCTTTTGTAGCTTTCAGTATTGTCTCTTTGTTCTGTATATTTAGTGTTTTAAAAACATTAAAATGTGTTTTTAAACACTATGTGTGTTAAATATCTGGTCCATGACATTCATTATCTTGAGGTTCTTCTCCTTCCTGTATGCCTATGATTCACAAGTTTTGTCTTTATATGGTGTCACAATGTTTTGCATTTTCCATTCTTGTGCTTTCTTAAATTTTTCATAATCTTTGCTTGAGTGGTCTAGTTTGTCCACTTTATCTTTGTCTTGATATTCTGTTTTCCATTTCATTCGTCCTATTGGTTAGGCTTTCTCCTGTTGTTTCTAATTAGCTTACTGAATGTTTCACTTCCTTCTTCATTTCAGCCTGAGTTGTCTTCAGTATTTCTAGCTCTTTTCTGAATTCATTCAGAAGTATCCCTATCTTCCTTCAGCTCTTTGATTTGTGTGTTCTTTAAATTTACTGAATTCTTTTATCATGTTTATAATTGTTCTTTTGAGTTCCATGTCCTGCATTATCTCTAGGGGGTTCTCATTGT
>NW_008351693.1:798610-827506 GCF_000622305.1 Nannospalax galili
ATTGAGTTAAATGTTTTTTTTTTGCAGACCCTGAATACAAATCTATAATCAAAACTGTTTTGTATTTTTTTTTTTATTTTCTTACAATTTTTCTTGGCAGATAGTCATTGAACACAGTGTCAAATTTAAATATAACATGTACTTTGACTAAACCCTCCTTTCCTGTCCCAACTTTTTCTCCTCCTGCTTGTCTCCTTCTTTTTGTGAACTTTATGTGTCTTTGTGGTTTACTTTTTGGGCATGAAAAGCTGGTTTGTCTAAGCTTCTGGTTCTCTCTTTTGATTTTATATTGGAGTGGCCAGATTGCTTTTGTCTTCTGGAGTTCCCACAGAGGCCCAAGTCAGATGAGGATCAGATGCTCTCAGGCTTTCTTCTAAGGTCTGGATCCCTCCAGGAAAGATGCTGTCCTCCAGAATTCGGGGATTGGACTCATCTGGGAGCAGGGTCCAGGAAAGATGCTGGTCTAGGGCAGCTGGTGGCTGTGCCACCCAGAGATGCAAAGGAAGATGGGGGCTGGAAGCTGCCCCAAGGGCTCCTGGGGACTGTACTGAGGAGCTGGGTTGGTCTGGATGCAAAGGATCAGGAAGCTGAGAGGTCAGCCCCAGTGTCTAGGAAAGAGGCTGGTCAGTTGTACAGCCCAGGGAAGCAGAGAGAGGTGAGCATGGGGCTAGGCCCAGAGGGCTCCTGGAGACCTCAAGAAGGAACTGGGTTGGTCTGGATGCAAAGGTTCAGGAAGCAGTGGTGGTTTCCCCGGTGTCTGGGGTGCCAAGAGAATGAATGGGACAGGACTCAGGCTAGGATGAGAGAGTGAATGAGGTGGGGGGGGGTAAGTCACAGAGGATATGGTGCTTTTATGCAGTTTTATTTAAAATCTGCATGCTGTAAAAATATAGAGAAAGGCACATTTGTTTAATGTCCTTTAAATTAATTAATTGCCTTTTTTGAGACAGGGTCTCCCTGTAGCCCCAGCTGTCCTGGAAATCAGTATGTCTACCAGGCTGGCCTCCAACTCACAAAGATCAGCCTGCCTCTACCTCCCAAGTGCTGGGATTAAAGGCGTGTGCTACCACACCTGGCTAATTTATTTTTTAAAGCAGGATCTCATGTAGCCCAGACTGGTCTTAAACATGCTATGTAGCTTGAATTTCTGATCTTTCTTCCTCCACCTCCCTAGTACAGGGATTGTAAGCATGTGCCACCATGCCTGAGTTATGTGGTGCCTCAGGATCAAATCCAGGGTTTTGTGTATGCTAGGCAAGTACTCTACCACTAACCCACATATCCATTCCTAATTTTTTAAAAAAATCAAACCATTACACAGTTACCTATAGTTTTATTAATATCTTGGTATAAGTTATTTCACAATAAGGACTATTTTGCTTGCTAGGATATTTAGCACATAAATATGTAACATGACTCAGTAAGGAATGTTGCTACTGTGATAACTTTTATTGTAACTTTTCTAAAAGTTTTTTGTGATCCATTTAAGTATACTAAGTCTTTTGTAGATTCATTAGCTTTTCTTTTTCATCCTTAGGTTGAGGAATGGAGTAAAGTTTTGTAAAGTACAAAAGTTTCCTGAGGTATGTACTCATGTTTTAATGTGATAACACACTACAGGGCATTCTCTTAGATCAATTGAAACATGAAGTGGTTGTATGTTGACTTGTTATGCATACCTTAGCATTCATTTTTGAGATATTTATTTGGGTTAAATATTAGAACACTTTTAACAGTATGCTGTGCTGAACATGTCAACAAACACTGTAGAATCTTGCCAAGTATAAAGTGTAAAATTAGATCCCACCTCTCGGGAGGCAGAGGCATGTGGATCTCCGTGAGTTCCAGGCCAGCCTGGTCTATATATGAGTTCCAGGCCAGCTGGGGATACAGGGAGACCCTGTCTCAAAAAGACACCCCCCCCCAATAATGTAAAATAAGAAAGATTAGGAAGAACCATTCTTCACTGTTTATACATCTTAAATATCTCTTGAGGGATGGGAGAGATGGCTCAGCAGTTAAAAGCACTGACTGCTCTTACAGAGGACCTGGGTTTGGTTCTCAGGACCCACATGGTAGCTAACAACTCTCCCTAACTCCAGTTCAAGGGGATCCGACACCTTCTTCTGAATGTGGGCATTGCATGACACGGGTGCACTTCACATACATGCAGGCAATACATTCATACACATAAATTAAAAATATTTTACAAATATCTCTGGAGTCAGGTTACAATTGGGTTTATATTTATCTTACTATTTAACTCAATATGAATCCTTCATAGACTCCTTTATCGAGAATATAAAATGAAACTAAATATTCTAAGATAAACTTTTAAATGGCTATAATTTTATTTCGATTGAACACTTCGTTTTCTTATAAAATAAAAACCTTAGTGTTCTGGGGCTGGAGAGATGGCTCAGCAGTGAAGAACACTGTTCTTGCCGAAGATCCGGGTTCAAATCCCAGCATCCACATGGCAGCTAACAACTGCCTGTAACTCCAGTTCCAGGGGATCTGACTGTCTCTTCTGTCCTCCAGGGGCATTGCACAACACAGGTGCACTTACCTGCGCAGGCATAACACTTATATACATAAAATAAAAATAATAAATAAAATATTTAAAAAACCCTTAGTGTCCTAAATGCTTTTTATCTTTTCTAACGATGAATTGAATTTTGTCTTTTAGATTTTATGTATTCACCTTAAAAGATTCAGACATGAACTGATGTTTTCCACCAAAATCAGCACCCATGTTTCATTTCCGCTAGAAGGGCTGGACCTGCAACCATTTCTTGCAAAGGACAGTCCTGCTCAAATTGTGACCTACGATCTTCTGTCAGTCATATGTCACCATGGCACTGCAAGTAGTAAGTACAAAGGCTGGACGTTTGTTTTCGATTAAAAAGCACATGCCTGAGTTGATCCACGCCTGGCACATGACTGCTTTTGTACTAGGCTTTCAAGACTACATTTTCCAAAATGGGTGTGGTGGAGCACATTTGTATTCTGAGCACTTGGAAATCTGAGGCAGTAGGATTGTAAATTCAAGGTCAGCTTGGCTACATGGGGAGAGTCTGTCTACAAAGAAAGACATAAGATTCAAAGTTTCTATGTTTCTTTTTTTTTGTTTTGTTTTTTTGGTCTTTTTGAGACAGGGTCTCCCTGTAGCCCCAACTGTCCTGGAACTCACTATGTAGACCAGGCTAGCCTTGAACTCACAGAGATCTGCCTGCCTCTGCTTTCTGAGTGCTGGGACTAAAGGTGTGTGCCACTACGCCCACCCAAGTTTCTCTCTTTAAGTGGTGTTGAGAATACAGAGGGGAAAAAAATGAGATCTGAATGATAGTTGGTCTTGATACCTTTAGGCTGCTTTGCAAGTACCAGGGATACAGGAAGTTTATTCTCATGCATGGTGGTGTACACCTTTAATCTCAGCACTCAGGAAGCAGAGACAGGTGGAGCTCTGTGACATTGAGGCCAGCCTGTTCTACAAAGTAAGCACCAGGGCAGTTGGCACTACAGGGAGACCCTGTCTCAAAACAAAAGCAAAAAAGAAAAAAGTATCTTTCGATTTTTTGTGTGAAATGGTAGCACTGTAATGAGTTCTCTCCCCTGAGCACAGGCGGACACTACATAGCCTACTGCCGAAACAGCTTAAACAACCTGTGGTATGAATTTGATGATCAGAGTGTCACTGAAGTCTCAGAGTCAACTGTACAGAATGCCGAGGCCTATGTCCTCTTCTATAGGTAATGGAGACAACCATCATTACAAATAGGAAGCACATCTCTTTGGAGGTTTTAGTACTTCTAAGACTTCACATGGATTTCTGAGTGATCAGAAACTACTCTAGAGTAGAATGAAGTAGGAAGATCCTTTGTTCATAAAATTAAATATTCATAGAAGGGCAAAGGGATTTATTTTGTTTTAGAAAGATTGGGGTTTTTGTTTTGTTTTTTAAGTGATCATTTCTTTTTTTTTAACATTTATTATTGATTTATTATTTATGTGTATGTCAGAGAACAACTATTAGGAATTGGTTCTTTCCTTCCACCATGTGGGTTCTGGAGAATGAACTCAGGTTATCAGGCTTGGTTGCAAGCCCCCTTACCTGGTAAACCATCTCACAAGTCCAGGATTAGTTTTAATTTAAAAAAAGCAGGCACACAATTGAAATTAAATACCAAATTTCTTCCTAAAATACCCAATAGTAAAGAAGGCATTACTATAAAAATCTTCCAGTATCTTATGAAAAAAATGCTGGCTACTGAACCAGGAGCCCAGAATACAGCTGAGCTTTTTAACTTGATCTTATTAGCAAACACTGAATGCCTGCCATGTACCCGTGGTGGTTACGTGGACACCAGTAATTTAGATTCAGTGTTACTCCTAGGGTAATGCATAATGTCTAGAGAGGGGGGATGAAGAATATTTCTCTTGATCCACAGTGGTAGTGTGCATGCTAAATCTAATGAGGAAAAGTCCACCTGTTCGTCTAATGTAGTAAAATACATACTGCATTTAATGAATCATTTTCTTAACAGGAAGAGTAGTGAAGAGGCACAAAAGGAGAGGCGAAGGATATCAAATTTGTTGAACATAATGGAACCTAGCCTTCTTCAGTTTTATATTTCTCGACAGTGGTTGAATAAATTTAAGACCTTTGCTGAACCTGGCCCTATTTCAAATAATGACTTTCTCTGTATTCATGGAGGTAAGGAATCCTCTTATACAAAGTAGTGGTAGAGGGTTGCTGTTAATTTGAAAATTAGAAAGAGCCAAGCATTTCCTCTTGTATTTATTGCCCATGTCTCCATCTGTAGCCCAACTGAGTGCATTTGATTCCATATGACATCAGAAATTGGCCCTGTTTGAAACCCCTTCTGCTAGAGCTGAAGGACAAAAGGCTTTATTTCTGTTGTGAAAGCTTTAATATGATACATAACTACAGTAGAGCAAGTTTTCTGCCCACGTCCATTTCTTAGCTGAGGGCCATTCCTGTGCTAGTGACCTCAGCTTCCATCTGCATCTGTAGGTCTTTTCTTACCCTTGGGCTTCATGAATAGCTTGCTTATTTTTAAAGTATGGAATATATTTGGGATTTGAGAAGAAGCTTCATCTTTATGAAGCATTTTCACCAGAAATCCTTTTTACTTAATTTTTGTGAGGAAAGATTTAAGAACAGTGGTTGAAAGCCAGGCATGATGATGCACTCATACAATCACAATCCTTGGGAGGCTGAGACAGGAGAATTGCTACAAGTTGGGAATCAGCATCAGTTGTAGCGTAAAACCCTGTGTCAAAAAGAGAAAAAGATGAGGCTGCTGCCATTTGAGTGAGTTCAGGAGTCATCAGTACAGCTGAGTGGTAGAGTGAGTTCTTGAGTTGAGTAAGCTCCTTGTGTAGTCTCTAGCACTTTGAAACTCAACCTCTGAAAGCAGTATAAAGAAATTAAAGAATGAAAAATGAAGTAGACTGTTAAATGTTTTTTAGGTGTTCCACCACGAAAAGCTAGTTATATCGAAGACTTAGTTTTGATGCTGCCTCAGAACATTTGGGATAACCTATATAGCAGGTTTGTTTTTGAAATCCAACAGTCCTTTTATGAAAATGAAAGTAGTTATAGGGATCTTGTGTTTAGTCACAAATAGTCAATGTGTTGCATGATGCTTATGTAGAATATTCCCTTTCATTGTTCATTCCGAAATGTGAGTAGGAAGACTGTAGTGGGGCTCTGGCTTAAATAATTAGAATTTTCATATTATGATTATCTGTAAGATATGTGATATTTAACTTTAATACCTTATTTAAAGGATGTCACATCTCCCTAATACTAAAATTTCACATAGGTGTATGTACTACCAAAATTGAGTATTCTTACTCCTCAATTTTGAAGTTTTTAACTTTATTTTTAATCATTTTATGATGTAATTTCCCTATGTACGTTTTTCTTAAATACTAAAGATGCATTTGTTTTGGGGTTTTTTTTTTGTCTTTTTGAGACAGGGTCTCCCTGTAGCCCCAGCTGTCCTGGATTCACTATGGAGACCAGGCTGGCCTTGAACTCACAGAGATCCACCTACCTCTGCCTCCCAAGTGCTGGGATTAAAGGCGTGTAACACCACGCCAGGTGTAAAGATGCATTTGTTAAATGCTGTTTACTTGAGCAGGGAAGCCCCCTTGGCTTAAAATTTGATTATGACTGTACTTACTATATAAAAAAAGATTTATATATTTTGCGCTAGTTTTTGAAGACTTTTTCCTTTATTGTCACTTGTAATATTTTGTAGTGGAAGTAGCTATATGGAGAAGTTGGAATGTGGATAAAGCAGGTTAGATGACACATTGATAACACTTTATCTGAATAAACAACATCAAAGTTTTATATGACTTTTTTAGGTATGAGAATTTTCCCTTTGGATTTATTCTTAACTGGGAACTTAAACATTGATTAAAAGGCTAGAAACAATTTCCTGGGACATTGGCTTTCTCCGAGGTTGTTGTGATTTTTGTTCTGTTTCATGCTTCAGGTATGGAGGAGGACCAGCTGTCAACCATCTGTACATTTGTCACACTTGCCAGATTGAGGCAGAGAAAATTGAAAAACGAAGAAAAACTGAATTGGAAATTTTTATTCGGGTAAAAGACATAGTATTTCCAAATTGTATTGATGTGAGATAGAGATGAAGACCTGGCGGTTCAGGAATTCCAATTTGTCAATGAAATGAATGGTGGGAGAGCTGGGGCCGAGTTCAGTGGCCTGGCTGCCTGGCAGTGACCGACCTGACAGTGACTGATCTGAGGCAGTGACCAACCTGAGGCAGTGACCGACCTGAGCCAGCTCACTGTAATTCTGTGTGTGCTGTGTTTGTTTTGTGTGCACCAGCAAAGCATTTTATGTGTTGGCCATGGCAAGAAATTTTACAAAGATGGGAAATTATGATTCCTGGTTGGTGTTGTCTATGGTCTATTTGACCTACAGGTAGCTGTGGCTGTTTATCTGCTAATGTAACCTGCAACATCATTCCTGAAGGGCCCTTAGCTCTATTAGAGTTCTGTAGTCTGTTTTAACCTCTGCTTAAAAGGTCTGAAAACACTGAATCATGCCTGCAGTTGAATGAATTGTAGTTGATGGTTCCCAAAAAGATATTTCCGTGCCATACCTTTTGTGAATTGACCTTACTTAAAAATGTGGCCTTGAAAACAAACTTTGCATGTGATTTTTGGGATGAAATCCTCATCCTGGGCTATCTAGACTCTAAATTCAAGAGTTTCTTTCAAGAAACAGATACTGAGAAGAATCCGGGTGTCGTAGCACACACCTTTGATCCCAGCACTCGAGAAACAAGACAGGCCGATCTCTGTGAGTTCAAGGCCAGCCTGGTCTATATAGTGAGTTCCAGGACAGTCTGGTCTACACAGTTCCAGGCTAGCTGGGGCTACAGAGAGCCCCTGTCTCAAAAAGACCAAAAAAATCAATCAATCAATCAATCAATCAATCAATCAGAAGACACTGAAGGAGCTTTTTAAAAGGCATGTAAAGATGGGAGTATAGGTGGAAGTGATATAGCCACAGGCAGCTCTTTGAAAGAGCAAGAAGTGGACTCCTAGAGCCTTTCCATGGGGAAGGTTTGCCAACACTCTGAATTTGGATTTTTGGTCTCTAGAACTGTAAGAAAGCAAATGTCCCTTTTCAGTTACCCAATTTGTGGGCATTAGTTATAATAATACTCTACAACTGATCCTTGTTTTTTTCTTATTTTTGTTTTGTTTTAAATAGGGTTTCATTATGTAACACTAGCTGGCCAGAAACTCACTTTGTATATTAGACTGGCTTGGATCTCATAAAGACACACCCGCCTAGTTCTGCCTCCTGAGTGCAGGGATTAAATGTGCTGTGCCACCAGACCAGGCCTGTAGTCTCATTTTTTAAATTTAATTTTCTTGCTCCAATTGTATAGCAATCATTTGTTCACTCTTTATAACTGAGCTTCATCATTCTGGCCAGTGCCACTCCTTTGCAAGTTGGGTCAGTGACATGAAAAACTCAGTAGTTGGGAGTCTGTGTCACCTGGTCGTGGTGGCACATGCCTTTGATCCCAGCAGTTGGGAGGCAGGGGCAGGTGGATCTCTGTGAATTCAAGGGCAGCCTGGTCTACATAGTGAGTTCCAGGACATCTGGGGCTACAGGGAGACCCTTTCCCAAAAAGACCCCCCCCCCCCGAAGAAAAAGTCTGTCTCAGCTGCTAGACTTTTGTTGTTTACCTCTGGGAACCTCTAAAGTAGTAGGCCAAAGTTATGTGTATGGGAACTAACACTTTTGTGACTGTTAAGGCAGGTAGTTAGAGATGGGTCTTTTATGGGAAAAACAAATTACTGATTTCTAGTTTAGGGCATCTATCACATCGTATAGAACAATCCCACAATCCCACACCTACAAAAATGGAGTCATTGATAGACCATTGTTAGACCAGCATTGAAGAAGACACATGAACCTTTTGGATGTAAGCCCATTTCTTCACTTCTTATGTGTAAAATGAATTCCCTGGGCAGAAACAATGTGGGTGGAATACTAAGGCAAGGAATGAGACATCTGATGAACACAGGAATAGTAGTCCTCAAACACTGGATTAGGAAGGTAGACACAAAGCCCAAAGCAAGTATTGTGCAAGGACTTCTGTCCAGACTATATAAAGAACAAATACAATGCAGTAAGTATACAATTATTCCAATTTGAAAGTCAGTGAAAGATTTGAACATATTTTTAAGATAATATGGTTAATAAAGATCTGGAAAGCTGCATACTCTTAGGCAATAGGGAATTCTCATACAAATATTGATGGTGGGAAATTTATTATTTTACTTTTAAAAATTGTATTTTTATTGAGAATTTCATGCATGCATACATAGTATTTTGACCATACTCACCCCTACACCATCCTCTAACTCCTCCCAGACCCACCCCTACTCACTCACTCCAAACTTCGTGTCCCTTTTTTTGAGCCCACTGATGCCAGTTTTTGCTGCACACACATACGCATGGCTGTGGGGCCACACACTGGAGTGCAGTTGACTTATTGGGCCACATCCTTAAGAAAAACGACTGTCATGCAGAAGCCATTGTCAGTAGCTCTCAGCTAGCCATGGGGCTCATGGGTGCCCTGATGGGTGGGGTTTTTAAAGTCTACATGTTTAATGATAAACAGTTTGGCAGGTGCTGTTTGCTTGCTGATTGGTTTTGTGGTGTTAGAGATTGAACATGCTAGGTAAGTACTCTACCACAGAGCTATATTCCTAGCCTGGTGGCTTTTTCTTTATAGAGTAACACTTAGTCTATGACTTACACAGTCTCAAAGTATTTACTACAGAGAAATGACAATTTATATTCATGTAAAACTAGTAAAACAAACTTTTAAGCAGTATTGCTCATAAGCTGCCCTAAAATCGAAAGAGTTAAATTGTTCAGAAGCTACCAGATAAATAACAAAAGATCTTTAAAATTTTTTAAAAAAAATTTTATGTGTATGAGTGTATTGCCTGCATGTATTTAAGTGCACCCATGTCGTGCAATGCCTGCAGAGGTCAGGAGTTACAGTTGTTAGCTGCCATGTGGGTGCTGGGAATTGAACCTGGGTCTTCTGCAAGAGCAGCTAGTGCTCTTAACCGCTGAGCCATCTCTGCATCCCCAGATAACAAAGTATCTGAAATTCATACAGTGAGATACTACTCAGCAATTAAAAGCACAGGGACTCTGGCAAGTGTGGCTGCACACCATCATCTGACCATTTGAGGCCAATCTGGGTTACGCATGACCTTCCTCAAAGCAAAACAACAAAAAAACTACCAGTCAGGCATGGGAGAGCACTCCTTTGGTCCCAGCACTTGGAGGTGGAAGCAGAATAATTCATCCTCAGCTGCTCTGGGCTACATGAGAGTCTTGTCTCTAACTTTTACCCTCAATAAAAGATCATGAATTACTGATCCTTGCAGCAATATGAATGAATGGGAAACATGCCGTTGCCTGTGGCATGTGCAACTTTTCTCCTAGTCAGTGTCTGCTGCAACTTTCCTTGGCAAACATCCTACAGTTGTAGCATCTTCAGTATCCCGTGTTTCCTAGTCCAACTTGGGCCTTACCTTCACACCTTCATGCAATGCCTTTAAAAAAAAAATTATTATTTTTATTTTATGTATATGTTTGTATTGCCTGCATGCAGGTTAAGTGCACCCGTGTCGTGCAATGCCCGCGGAGGACAGAAGAGACTGTCAGATCCCCTGGAACTGGAGTTATGGACAGTTTTTAGCTGCCATGTGGGTGCTGGGATTCAAACCTGGGTCTTTTGCAAGAACAGTCAGTGTTCTTAAGCACTGCGCTATCTCTCCAGCCCCATGCAGTGCCCTCTTAGAGCCTCCTCAAACAGATCTGACCCTGCCAGACATTGCCTGGCCTTAGCAACTTTCTGGAATCTTGGTGCAAGCCTCCATGGTGCTTATATTTTACATGCCTGAAAAATGAGCACCAAGTAGACATGTAAGTTTTGCTGCAAGCCCAAGGTGCAGCCTGGCCCCCTTGGCCCACAGCTGTAGCAGCCCCTATGTGCCTTTCCTAACAGAATCTTGGGAAATGCTTCCCTAAGTAGTAGTTTTTGAGCAGGTAACCAGAGGCTCTTGTCTTCTAAGGCTCTTTCAAATAAATTTGCATTGTTACACCCCAGAGGCACCTTTCCTATTGTCCTGGTGCAGAAGGTATGAGCCCCTCCCCCTTCTGGTGCAGAGTCTCTAGTTTAGGTTGGCCTTAAACTCCATATAGCTGAAGCCTTGAACTTGTGATCTTCCTGCCCCCACCTCCCAAGTGCTGGGATTATAAGGGAGCACTACCATGTCTGGTCTCTTTGGTGCTGGGGATCAAACCCAGGGTTTCTTTCATACTAGGTAAACACTCTACCAACTGAGCTACATCCCCAGCCTTTGGCTTTCTTTTAAATTGTGCTATCTGTTTAGCAGTTCTAGGACTTGGTCTAATCTCTCCATATCCACCCTGTCTGTTACTTTAACCATTTTTATAACCCTTTCCTTGTCACAACGTATGTTTTTCATTTCTATTTGGAATTTTCACTGTACAGCTCACTAAGTGCAGTGAGTGCTTACCGGGCCACAGCCTGAATGTTAGGCACTTTTGAAATTCTTTGTATCAAAAAGCTTGACTCCTTACTTTGAACTCGGCTTCACTCAGATCTAGACATACACAGAGTGCAGTCAGCCTCTTTGCCAGAATAAAACACAAATGGCTTCTAACCCAGTCCTTTTTTTTCTTAAACTTCCAGAACTCCCTTCCTCTATTTTTTTGTCTTATTCACCATTTTTTTTTTTTCCTCCTTTTTGATACAGGGTCTCTCTGTAGCCCCAGCTGTCCTGGAACTTACTATGTAGACCAGGGTGGCCTTGAACTCACAGAGATCCGCCTGCCTCTGCCTCCCAAGTGCTGGGATCAAAGGCATGCGCCACCACGCCCAGCTTTATTCACCAATTTTTAAAAAAATATTTTATTTTTATGTGTATGTGTATATTGCCTGCATATAGGTGAGTGCACTCGTGTTGTGCAATGCCCATGGAGGACAGAAGAGGCTGTCGGATCCCTTGGAACTGGAATTACAGTTGTTAGCTGCCATGTGGGTGCTAGGATTCGAACCCCGGTATTCTGAAAGAACAGTCCATGTTCTTAACTGCTGAGCCATCTCTCCAGCCCCATATTCACCAATTTTTTAAAATTTATTTTTATGTATAGAAGTGTTTCACCTGCATGTTTAAGTACATCCATGTGTACAGTGCCTGTGGAGGCCAGAAGCGGGCATTGGATTCCCTGCAACTGGAGTTACTGCAATGTGGGCGCTGAGAACTGAACCTGGATCCTTTGCAAGGGCAGCCAGTGCTCTTAACTGCTGAGCCATCTCCCCAGACCCCTAAGTTTTGATAGAATCATAGTTGTCCTCTCAAACCTCATGAGCAATTTTCCCTGTCTGAATTTCTTTGGTATGCAGATTAGCATACAGCATTCCAGGCCTTCTCTTTCTGGCAGCTCCAAACTCTTCCATTCTTTCCACAAACCAGTTCTGAAGGCCTGTAAACACATGGTCAGGTTTATCACATACAGCAATGACTCAACTCCTTGGTGCCAATTTTCTGTATTAGTTATTTTCATTGCTGTGACAAAATACTTGGCAAAAAGCAATTTAAGGAACTTTTGGTTCATGATTTGAAGGAATGGTCTCCATGGCAGCTCGAGTGGCTTGAGGTTGTAGGGGCTGGAGTGCTTGGCTGTGGAATCTCCACGTACCAGGAAACAGGATAGAACTGGCACTGGGCTATAAACCTCAAGGCCTGTACCCACGGAATCTACGCCTTCCAGTGAGGGCCCACCTCACAGAGGCTCCATAGCCTCCCAGAAGAGTTCTGACTGCACTGAGGACCACTTATGAAAGCATGTGCACCTATGCCAGACATTTTACATCCAAAAACTGTACCAGTTACTATAAATAAACCACAGAATGGAGGAAAAAATAGGTGTACTTGATGGCCTGGAAACTAAGTAGAACATATAGTATCCCTTTGATGAACCAAACAAAAGCCAGAGGAAGTGACCTTGTGGTTTGGAAGGGGCAGACACCAAGGACTTCAGCATTTTGTGCATGTGGAGGACACCATAAAGGAGTTGGTCTTTCCTTCCACAGTGTGGGTCATGGGAATTGAACTGTAGGTCTCGAGGCTTGGTTGTAAATGCCTTTACCCACCAAGCCCTATCTTGCTGGCCGGCCTTGATTTCTGTCTTTTTGAGACCAGATCTATTTAGCCTGACCTTGAACCTCTGACCTTCCTGCCTCTACTTCTCAAAGTACTCAGAATATATATCACCACACACAGATCTTGAATTGCTTAGAACCATCATATGTAGGCCCAGAAATTTTCATATCCTTTTCAGGATTCCTATGTAAGTAGCTATTCTGTGCCCCAGAAAGATTCTTGCCCTCAAGTGGTTACATTTAATAAATACATATTAAAAGGTCATGAACATCTTGATGTGGTCATGCCTGCCTGTAATCCCAGCACATGGGAGGCAGAAGGAGGAGTATCAGGAATTTGAAGCCACCCTGGGCTGCAAGAGACCCTGTCTCAATCCCTTCCTCAAAACAACAAAAAAAAATGTGGACAAGGAGAATTAAAGATACCAAAAATAATATGAGGGCTGGGGCTGAGCATGGTAGCACACACCTTTAAGCTCAGCACTCAGGAGGCAGAGGCAGCCAGATTCCTGTGAGATTTGAGGGCAGCCTGGTCTACACAGTGAGTTCCAGGCTAACTGAGGCTATAGCGAAACCGTGTCTCAAAAAGACAACCACACACACACACACACACACACACACACACAAATGGCAATCTGAATTAGGTGTGTCTGTGGATGTAGTATACATCATGGACATTTTATTATCCAGTATGAAATACTACTTGAGTTAGACAAGTTCCAAATAGCCTTTATTCTTTTTTTTTTTTTTTTTTTTTTTTTTTTTGGTCTTTTTGAGACAGGGTCTCCCTATAACCCCAGCTGTCCTGGAACTCACTATGTAGACCAGGCTGGCCTTGAACTCAAAGATCCACCTGCCTCTGCCTCTCCAAGTGCTGGGATTAAAGGTGTGTGCCACCACGCCCGGCTCCTTTATTCTTTTTTAAAAATTTTTTACATATATGAATGGCTTTATAGCCCATGGAGGCTATAAAGTGTCAGACCCCCCAGAACTGGAGTTATGTATGATTGTATGTTGCCTGTGGGCACCAGACCTCTATGAGAGCAGCCAGTGCTCTTAACTGCTGAATCATCTCTTGTCTTCCTTTATTCTCTCAAGACCCTGTTGCTTGTGCTTCTTTTTCTATACCAGTTTTTCTAACCATTTGGTTCTTTTTAAGTTGGCAGTGGTAGAGATTTTTAATAAATATATAAAGCATTACTATATGTTTGCTTCACTTATCCAGTCTTTTGTGTATGCTTTGTTCTATTTTGAGACATAATTTGTAACTGTTTATGGTACTCTGGATGTTAATACTGAGATAACAGCAACAATGTTCATCTTCATGGTACCACATGTATGTATGAGAAATTGTCTTATTAGATGTTGAAGGAGAACGACTGTTTTGTTCAGCTGCAGAGCAAGTTCCAGAAGTGGGGTGTGGTGGTGCAGGTCTTTGTATCAGTACTCTGGAGGAAAAGGCCAGTGCACCTCTGTGAGGCCAGCCTGGTCCGTATCCCTAGTTCCAGCTCAGCCAGGGGTACATAGTGAGACACTAGCTCAAAAAGAAATTCCAGAAATTAGGTACCTGACTTTTCTTCTCTGCTTCTCTGTAGCTCAACAGAGCGTTTCAAGAGGAGGATTCTCCAGCCACTTTCTACTGTATCAGTATGCAGTGGTTTAGAGAATGGGAGAGTTTTGTGAAGGGTAAAGATGGAGGTAAGTGGTTAATTCCAAAATTTTTAGGAAACTTTTTGTTTCTTCATTTGACCCAGTTTGTATTTATATGCACTTGAGATTACTCCAGTGGATAAAAAGATCCACAGCTTATGAGCTTAGGTTCTCATTCATAGTCTTATTGCTATAGACTAAAGAATGGCATCATGTTCATGACAAGGTTAAGAGAACTGAACAGAATTTGTGTCTACTTTTAATAATGAAGACTGGAGAGAGTTAAGAGTGCTTGCTGCTGCCCTGGAGGACCCAAGTTGGGCTTGTAGTGCTAATGTTGGACAGTCACAACCTCCTATATCTTCAGCTCCAGCCCCAGGGAATTTGACACCCTCTTGTGGCCTCCACAGGCACCAGCATATATGTGCCAGACACATACACACACACACACACACACACACACACACACACACACGTAAAAAATAAAAATAAATCCAATCTTAGTATTAAAAAAAACTTAAATACCATTGAACAGTAGGATAGTGGGCAAATTACAGCTTATCCAATATAGTGGAATAGAATGTGGACTTTAAAAATAATTATTTAATAAATTGAAAATAAGATGTTCTTGATATGTTGGATTGCAGCAAAGAATGCATAGCTTGAACCCCGTTTTAAAAAAATTATTGAGAGTTTCATATATGCATGTAAGGTGTATGGATCAAATCCATGTCCACTCCCTCCCCTCCAACTCCTCCCATATCTCCCCATCACTTTTTTCTGATAACTTCATGTACTCTTCCTTCTTCTTTATTTTTATGGGGGCTTTTGGCTGCTCTAACATGCCCCCCTCTGAAGAGGGGACCCTAAAATCTCTTAAGGATTAGATACAAGCTCCCAAATACTTTTGACACTTTTGGCCTTTGGAACAGAGTATGTTGCTAACAGTCCCAAGGACATTTTGACTTTTAGCCAAGAAACTGGCTACTTTTCTTTGGGGTCTTTTTACCCTAACTGCCTAGCCAATTCCTATCTCCTATTCTTATCACACCATCCTCTGAAGGGGTTACCCAAATTGCCAGTAGGGAATTGGGACGCAGACCGCTTTAGCTTCTTCCATGCTGAACAGGGACGCAGGGTGAGGCAATTGGAGTACCCCTTCAGTGGGTCTATCTAAAAGACTCCCAAATTGCATAACTCTTGTCTCTAAGGGAAAAGAAAGTCCTTGAATTGTGAATAGGAGATGTGAAGAAGTAAAGGTAAGAGTAATTACAAGTTCTAGACAGGGAACTAGAAAAGGTCAGAACAGGGCAATTTATGAGAGTCCATTGGAATTTCTTGACAAGGGCTTCTAAAAGCTTCCCTCTATTGGGCTCCTCCTCCTTTTTCTTTGGTCTTCTAAGGCTGGACTCTAGAGTAATGGATTCAGGATTTGCTTTCAGATATTTTGATAGCACCATGTGGAGGCAGGATCTGACCCAGGGGCTCTCAGGCAGTCCCCTGCATTCTCAGGCCTTCTGCCAGAGGGAGGCCAGAACTCGACACTCTGGCGGTCTGCTGAGATCAGAGCCACTACACTGATGGAGCAGTTTGAACCCCTTTTTAAAATGTATTTTCAAGTTTGCATACAGGGTAATAAACATTATGGCATTTTCATATATATGCATATACACACACATATGTGTTTATATGGCACTGTACTTTGTTCTTCTTAGTCCCCTTTAAACAATGTATTGTGCAAATGCAAAAGACCCCACAGATATTAAAAGTCTTTTTGTAATACAATTTTAGTAACTTTCTTCCTTGTGTCTGTTTCGAAGCTTTCAACAATGAACAAGTACTGTACTTTTATAGTCAAGGAAAAAACAAATGAGGCCTTTTTTTGTCCCTAAAAGGATACATTTTAACACTTCTTTTTTATAATTCTTGCTTTCAATGTAACAAAAATCTGAAACTGATTGAGAATTATGTAATTTTTTAAAATTATAAAGTACTTGTTCTTTTGTGGCATTAAAAGAACATTTTGATCTCCAACCCCCAAATGGATAATTAAGAAATCATTTCTTTCTTTTTTTCTTTTTTCTTTTTGAGACAGGGTCTCCCTGTAGTCACAGCTGGCCTGAACTCCCAGGCTGGGCTTGATCTCACAGAGATGCACCTGTCTCTGCCTCTGCTTCCTTAGTGCTGGGATTAAAGGCGTGCGCCATTATGCCTGGCATGGAATCATTTCTTATAGACTTTCGGTGGTGCTAAGAGAGCCTCTCTCACCCTATTTCCTGCTTCTGTTTTGGGGCAAAGAAGACCCCCAGAGCTGAGAAGACATTAAGAACAGATTATATTTGGTAAAAAAAATAACCAATCTGATTACATATTCGTAGGTCTCAATTATTTCAGGTACAAAATTATGTAGTTCTTTGATACTTCTTTGAAAAGTATACATTTTATAATTCTTTTATCCTTTTGACATAGATCCTCCAGGTCCTATCGACAACACTAAGATCGCAGTCACTAAATGTGGTAATGTGATGCTCAGGCAAGGTAAGCTTGAAACACAGACCCTATTTTTTCCGTTTTTTTTTTTTTAAGACATGGTCTCAAAAAAAAAAAAAGAAAAGAAAAGGCATGTTCTATATTCTCCCTGTAACCCCAGCTGGCCTGGAACTCACTATGTAGACCATAGTTGGTTGGCCTTGAACTCACAAATATCTGCCTGCCTCTGCCTCTGCCTCCTGAGTGCTGGGATCAAAGGCGTGAGCTACCACCATGCCTGGCTATTTTTTTCCTGATACACAGGGTATCATGGACAGCCCAGGCTGGCTCAAACTTGCTATGTAGTTGAGACTGCCCCCTACTTCCCAAGCATTTATTAATACTGAAACATTCACTTAAGCTGATTTCTCTATGATAGGAAAATAATTACCAGCCATCCTATTTTATTCACCTAGTACTTCTCTATGATAGGAAAATAATTACCAGGCATCCTATTTTATTCACCTAGTACAAGAGTGTGATTCAGGCTTAGAGCACAACAAATAGTGGAAAGCAGTTTATGTTTAATTTTTATTTGAGGGAAGGTTTTAGGGCTCTTGGTAGAAGCCAGCAAAAAGCATCTCTAGTACCTTAAAATCAGACCATATATTGCAGCCTATAGCACACAAACTGATAATTTGAAGGTTCATGTTTCGGAAGTTCTCAGTCATCTCTACAGGACTCGCACTGGTGGGTATACTTTGAATGCTATGCAATACAAAAATACAGGTTGGTAAACATTCTTTCTACATACATGCAATTTTAGGAGCAGACTCTGGTCAAATTTCTGAAGAAACATGGAATTTCCTGCAGTCTATCTATGGTGGAGGGCCTGAAGTTATCTTACGACCTCCTGTTGTTCACGTTGACCCTGATATACTGCAAGCAGAAGAAAAGATTGAAGTAGAAACTCGCTCTTTATAATTTCGAGGAGATAGAGAGTTCTAGTGAGAAACCATTTTCACTTCCCTTGACACATACACAGTCAAAACATTCCTTAAAGCATGTTTATTTTCTTGACTTTTTTCATCTTTTAGACATTTCTTATTGGGCATTATGGAAGAATATGTTGAAATGTGTAATATAGGTTGGTATATTTAATGTTAAATAACTTACTATAATGTTTTTCAGTGTAATGTTTTGAAAGAAAAGGGACAGTTGTGATCAATTGGTAATTAGGAGGGTATCTCTGATCTTCATGCTACATGTAGGGCAGATCCATAATACCGTCTGTAGCATTGTAAATACTTTCGCTTTGAAAACTTTCATTACCCTCAACTACCATAACCAATCTTTTTAATTTTCAAAAGTCTAATTTAATTGTATAGTTTTGACATGGCTTGGCGTAGTAAAGAGCCTATTTTAAATTGAGAGTAATGATCAGAAAATTGTTAATTTCCTAAAGCTCAGGAAACATTAGGATGTCACTTCTTTTGCACTGCAGCATATAAATTAGCATATTAAAATTTACAAAATGTTTTGAATGTATCAGGATGTATTTAGTTTGAGTGGAATTTGTCATGAAAATAGTAACTTATTGCCGCTTATAATGTAAAATGTTAAACTTTAATTCTATAGCCCTGAATAGTATTCAGTAATGTCAGCGACTAAAAGAACCCTTAGGAGTTAGTTTTAGGCACATTTTATTTTGAGAGCATGAAGTATGGAATGTATCAGATGAGGTTGTTGATAAAGCTGAAACCACTTGCAAAATGATTTTTTAAATGAAATGCATAAAATGTTTTTGAATAATATAGTATGCACTACTGTTTGCTTGATTATGTAATGTCAAAAGTTTAACTCTATTCCAAGTACAAAAATGTACTGAACTACCCTCCAGACGGTGAGTTGTATTCATGAAGAGTCATGTGTGGGGCAGTGGCACCGTCTAAAGCAATGTTAAAATTAGTTCAATAAAAGCAATTTTAAATATGTAACCTGAATGTTGGATTTATTTGACAGACTTTAAAAGTGAAGGGGCACAGTATTTGTTAATATTGGTGCTTCTCACTATATCTTATCCTAAAATGTGCAACTAAGAAGTTTGTTACCAGAGTTTTGATGTTTTTATGAAATGACAAGTTCATTAAGTACCATTTAAGGATGGGCATGGCATAGCCAGTATACCAGCACTCCTGGAGGCTCCGGCTGGAGTATTTTGAGGTTGAGATCAGTCTGGGCTATGTAACAATACTGTGTCTCAAAACCCTTCCATATAGGATCTGTTTGAATTTTAAAATTCCTTTTTTTTTTTTTTTTTTGGTCTTTTTGAGACAGGGTCCCCCTGAAGCCCCAGCTGTCCTGGAACTCCCTATGACCAGGCTGGCCTTGAACTCAGAGATCCACCTGCCTCTGCCTCCCAAGTGCTGGGATTAAAGGTGTGTGCCACCACGCCTGGCGATTCTATGTTTTAAAAAAAAGTTTTATTTTTATTTTATGTGTACAAGTGTATTGCCTGCATGTATGTGAGTGAACCCATGTCATGCAGTGCCGCAGAGGTCAGAAAAGGGTTTTGGATTGCCCTGGAACTGGAACGGGAGTTAAGGACGGTTTGCAGCCGCCATGTGGGTTCTGGGAATCGAACCCAGGTTCTTTGCAAGAGCAGTCATCTCTCCAGCCCCAATTGATTCTATTTTTATTAGCACATTTTAATTTTATATATTTGAATTTTAAAAATAGTTTTTAGTTGTGCTTCTCAACCACTGAATATTTTTAATCTGTTTTTGTATCACCAGAATTTTAGTCAATTTTGATAATGATTGAAAATCAGTAATTAGTTGAAAAGGTTTGAAAATTTTTTTTTTTTAAAGACAGGGTCTCCCTGTGGCCTCAGCTGGCCTGCAACTCACTTTGTAGAACAGGCTGCCTCGATCTTAGAGATCCACCTGCCTCTGCCTCTGCCTCCTGAGTGCTGGGAGTAAAGGTGTGCACCACCTCGCCCAGCTCCTGAGAGGTTTTTTTAAAAATAATGTTTATTGTTTATTGAAAATTTACACTTCTCATTGTACTTAAGTGCTTTCTTAATATTACTTCACAATGAGCCTCTGTAACTGTCTTAGTTTCTTTATTGTCATAGTGATAAAATTCCCTGAGGAAAGCAATTAAAGGAGAAAAGGTTTATTTTGGCTTGTAGTCCAGAGGCACACACTCCATCATGGCAGGGAAGACCTGGGGACAGGAGCAGAAAGCTGGTGTCCACAATCAGGAAACCAAGAATGCACAGAAAGTGGGTCCAGGCTATGAAACCTCAAGCCCAAGGTGATTAGTTTGGGGGCCTGGAATTACTTTGCCTAAATTCAAATTATAGCTGTCATCTTTCCAGCTAGGGTTTACAACCATACTTAAGCTTTCTTCATTTGTTAAATCAGGGCTCCACCTCCTTAAGGTTTCCACAACCTTCCCAAACAATGCCACCAGGTGGTGACCAAGAGTTCAAACACGTCAGCCACAACAGTGACTGAAGCTAGTTGGCTTACCTGAGAGTCATACAACAAAGTGGCAGATAGCAGATTCTAATTCAAGTCAAAGTAACCAACCAAAATAACTCACCATGATAGTGTATTTTCCAATGAACTCCCTTGAAGCTGGTTATGATATCAGTATATACTGTATGCTGTAAGTAGAAATATGGTGAAATATATGTTAAGAATACTTATCCCCCAGGGCTGGAGAGATGGCTCAGCAGTTAGGAGCACTGACTGTTCTTGCAGAAAACCCAAGTTCAAATCCTGGGATGCACATGGCGGTTAACAACTCTCTGTAACTCCAGTTCCACAGGCACTGCATGACGGTGCACTTGCATACATACAGGCATAGCACTTATACACATAAGAGAAAAATAATAAAATACTAAAAAAAGAATACTCATCCCTAACAGTTTATTTGTAATATCATAATTGTCAGAATACATTAACGTGTAGCAGTATTGGCTAAAGGTTGGCCTCAGTGTGTTGACAGATGCAGAATGAGTGGTTTCTTTAAGGAATATTTTCTTCTGCTTTTATTTATTACTTTTTGCAGTGCTAGGGATTGAACTGAGGACTCCAAGCATGCTAGGCAAGGGCTCTACCACTGAGCTACACCCCAAGCCAAGGGTTATTTTGTTTTGAAGATACTTAAGCTGGACTGGGCCTGGACGTGCAGGCCTATAATCTCAAGTACTAGGGAGGCTTAGAAAGGGGAGCATAAATTTAGGGACAGCTTGGGCTACAGAGTAAGCTTAAGGTCAGACTAGGCACCAGTGAGAGTGTGTCTCAAAAAGGCTGGGGCTGTAACCTATTTGGAGAGTGCTTGCCTAGCATGCACTGAGCTCAACCCCAGTACTGGCAGGCCTGGTGGGAGGGGATCATCATCAAAGGATAGTGAGAGGGCTGAAGAGATGACTCAAGGTTAAGAGGACTTACTGCTGTTCTGCAGTATGTGAGTTTGGTCCCCAGCACCCATGTGGGCTGGCTCACAATCACCAGCTCCAGAGGATCTCACATCCTCTTCTGGCTGCTGAAGATAACCCACACACAGCAGACTCATGTACACATAAGTAAAAATAAATTTAATATCCAAAAAGGATAGTTAGAGTCTACCTGTGTTAAGAATATGCTGATTTTATAATATGAAGGTGATTAGTTTGGGGGCCTGGAATTACTTTGCCTAAATTCAAATTATAGCTGTCATCTTTCCAGCTAGGGTTTACTTAAGCTTTCTTCATTTGTTAAATAAGAATGTTACAGGCTGAATTTTGCAGGAAGCAAACACTGAGATGACATTAGCATATGAAACCAGCCATGTGCTCAGGAGGCTGAGGCAGGAGGGTCACTGTCAGGTTGAGGCAAACCTAGGCTATATGAACAAGTCAAAGAACAAAACACCCCTCCCATATATGGATACATAAATAATGAAATAAAAACAGATGTAGCTTGCAGAGTGGTGGCACATGCCTGTAGTCCTACCACTCTGGAGACTAAGGCAGGGGACTCAGAGATTTGAGGCCAGCCTGTGCTACCAGTACTCTCAAATCCAAAGAGTGCATATGATTTGCTGCAATGGAATGGGTTAAAAAAAAAAACTAGGGGAGAGCTTAGTACTACAGTGTATACTTTGCACTAGGTCAGTGCCCCACAACCCCCGCCCCCAAACAAGAAAAGAAAAGGAGAGCTAGCAGGACTTAGAAGTAGTTAAGAGAGTGATGCTTTGGATGTATTCGGTGTCAGAACTAAAACCCAGATGTGTTTGACTCCAAAATGTGTACTTAGAACTCACAAGTCAAACCTGTAGTAAGAGGCCGAGGAAGGAAGACTGTGGCCAGTCTGCCACAGAGTAAGTGTCCATCTCAACGGTAACAATTAGGAAAGGCTGCATCAATGGCAACTTTGTAACCTTGAGTCTGTGATGCTTGCTCCAGCTTCCTCCTTTTCCATTTTGAGCACTGAGTACTAAAATCTGTCCTCTACTTTATTTATTTATATATACATACATACACACACACTATCTTTGTAATTAATTTTTTTGGTCTTTTTGAGGCAGGGTCTCATTGTAGCCCCAGCTGTCCTGGAACTTGCTATGTAGAGCAGGCTGGCCTCAAACTCACAGAGATCTACCTGCCTCTGCCTCCCAAAACTGCTGGGATTAAGGGCGTGCACCACCATGCCCAGCTTTATACTGCCTTAAAATTTATTCTGAGGGCCAGGCGTGGTGGCACATACCTTTAATCCCAGTACTCAGAGGCAGAGGGGCAGGTGGATCTTTGTGAGTTAGAGGCCAGCCTGGTCTACATAGTGCATTCCAGGACAGCTGGGCTACAGGGAGACCCTGTCACAAAAAACAAAAACAAACAAAAAAAAAACTTATTTTGAATTATGTGTTTGTGTGTGAATCGCAGGGTATGTGCACGTGAGTGCAGGTGCCCCCTGAAGCCTGAGGTATTAGATCCCCTGGAACTGTTGTAAGCCTCCCAGTCTGGGTACTAGGAACCAAACTCTGGCCCTCTGCAAGAGCAGTATGTGCTCTCAACTGCTGAGCCATCTCTCTAGCCCCATGTTTCAAGTTCATTCACTTAATCTCAACTATCACTTTTTTTTTTTTTTTTTGGAGAAAGGTCATATTAGGTAGCCTTGGCTTTCCTGCAACTCTCAATGTAGACCAGGCTGGCCTGGAATTCACAAGAGCTCTACCTGCCTCTACCTCCTGAGTGCTAGAATTAAAGGTGTGTGTCCCCATGCCTGGCTTTAACTATCACCTTAAAAATGATTCTCAAGTGTATTTCACTGGTTTAATGTCCCCTAATCTGTAGTTCCAGTTGTTTATCTATGCTGGATATATTTACTCATGTATGGGCTTCAGGGCCAGCTCATCAATTATTTTGCTAAACCCCAGTGGTGTACAAGAATACTTAATTCACAAGTTTATGGGGCTCAGCTTGGTCTGGATTGGTCTTCGCTGAATTCACTGATAAGAGCTGCTGTCCTTCTCTGGGCTTACTTGTTTGTGCTGGGTTTGGCTGGTCTGGGGTAATTTCCACTGAGGTGACTAGATGAAAGTGCCCCTGCTTCTCAGGTCTTCCAGGAGCTATTCCTGGCATATTCCTTGGTTATGGCAAAGAAGCAAATCATGTCCAGCCAGTGTTATAGTCTGTGATTCACAAATGCCCCAAACAGACAGACAGGAAGATTTACGGCTGGGCTACACTCTTGCCTACAGGGTCTGAGTGCAGCACCGAGCCTAAGCACTCTGGCTCTTTTATATTATGTTGCTAAGCAGGCAAGCGGAATACAGAAGCCCATCACTGAGTGTTAAGCTTGAGCAAACATTTTCAAGGAAATACATAAGAAAATACAATTTTCCACCCAAACCCCCCACCTGCACAGAACTAGCTTCCTCCTCTTTCATAAACTGTTGGGGAACCCTGCTGCTAGGGTTGTAGTCCTCCATGTCCAGATAGCTCTAAGGGGCTCAGCACTATATGGAAGGACTCCCCTTCTCAGCAGGGGGCCTCCTGCTCTCTGCCTGACTTACCTGGGAAGTGCCGCCAAGCATGGATGCCTGACCTTATTTGGAACACGACCTTTGACATGACCTGGAGTAAAAACTACCCCCAGGTTTTTTCTATATGATAATCAGGCATTGCGCGGTAGTCGGATGATAGGAGCCTACTGCCACGTGTAAATAAAGCATACTATGAGCACCTATCAGCTGAAGCATTGGCTACTGCCTCGCCACTATATTTTCCCTAATCCCACTAAATAAATGGAGCTGTTTCACTGAGTCTGGAGCTGTTTGCATCACTGAACCTGCCTCCCTGGAAGGGCTTTCTTCTGTCAGTGCTCACTGGCCATCCCGACCCCGTTCGTCGCTTCTGCTCCCTTTGTTCTCGTGGAGCGGTGGCCAACGACCCACGAGGAGAGGGAGAGACCCCAAAATAAACTGACATTATCAATCTTACTGTTATTCTACGTTGTCTTTACTGGTCACAAAGTTCCCTCTAGGGGGGTTTTGTTGTACAGCAATTGTATCTTAGGAACCTCTAAGTGTTGTGGGATACTTCTTGTACAGAGAAACTCTAACCAGGAGTGAAAAGTTCCCAAGCATACACATGGAGAGTCCCCTTAATGATTTTTTTAAAAAATATTTTATGTGTATGTATTCGTGTGTTGCCTGCATGTAGGTAAGTGCACCTGTGTCCTGCAATGCCCTCAGAAGACAGAAGAGGCTGTCAGATCTCGTGGAACTGGAGTTATGGATAGTTGTTAGCTGCCATGTGGGTGCTGGGATTCAAACCCAGGGCTTCTGCAAAACAGTCTGTGTTCTTAACCGCTAAGCCATCTCTCCAGGCCCACTCCCCATTAATAATTTCTATTAAGCAACAATTACTTTTTTGCAGAAGCAAGCCAAGCATAACCTACAGAAGCCATAAACCAGCAGTTAGCAAAAACACTCTAGGATGCTCTGACCTATTCCCAAGGCAACCAGGGTCCAGTTGGCATGTGTTCCCATATCCTGGACCAACTGCCTGATAATTTTAGAAACTAGAGTCAGCCTAAACTTTAACATGGTGTAGCTATGGTTAAGAAGATGCCCTGTTACACCAAGTCATGCAGTACACTGCCTAACATTTCACTAGCCAAGTTAATGGATGAACTTACAATCAGGACACTGAAGTAGATTATACTCACATTGTAGGACAGGATGGCTTTGAACTCACAGCAGTCCACCTGCCTCAGCCTCAGTGCTAGGATTACAGGTGCGTGCCCCCACAATGGGCTAGACTGTACTTTCTATGAGTAAACCTTGCAAAGTCACATGGCAAAAGGCAAGGCAATTAGAGCAGTTAGTACTGACTACTATAGTCGGATTGCTTATAAGTGAATACTAGCTCTTATTAACTCTTTGAAGCCTTGGAAAGTTATTTGCCCCACTTATCTGCAAAATTATCCTCTACTTCCTTGGGCTGTTGTAAATGTCTTATTAGACACAAAGTATATTGTAAATGTGCAATACCCTTCTACCTATTATTGGCACAACCCACACGCCCTGCCAGTTGCATAGTTTTATGTTGTGCTTTTCAACTGTCAACAATCTAGAGAGCTCAGGTACCAATGCAGCTGATGACCTCGATGATTTATGTCAGAAGTGTTAAAGTTGGGAGAAATTATGGCGTCATGACTTATGAGAGCAGCTATCTAGATGGTAGATGTATTAAACAAACCCTCTGGGTTTCAATTCCTTCAATTATTTCTCTTGCTCATGTGGAATTCTGCTGCAGACCTTACCTGTGTGTGCAAGTGTGAGCTCTGCAAATGTGGTGGCAGGTGGTTCTCTGACAGTGACATCACGATGCCCCTTAGGCTGAAACACTCTCCTAGCATAACAGGGCACTTCACATTTCTACTGCCACGAAGCAGTGATTTTTCACAATTCTGTGAGCTGTCTAGGTGGTATCATCTGGCTGCCTTCAGTAGGTGAACTATGCTCCTATGGCTGGGGCCTTCATGGTCACTACTGACTGAGGTGCTAAATTGCAAGATGCAAGGCTTTCTCTCCCCATGACTATGAACTATGCCTCCTGAGAACTGCCTTTCTGTAGTTCTTTCCATATGAGACAGCAGAAATGACATTGTGCCATTTCCAAGTGCCTGCATTCATTCACTATATCAGAGCTCAGCTGACGGAGGGAGAGAGGTCCTCAAAGGCTTTGGTGCTACTGAGAGATGACTAGATCATAAGGGTGCTAATGTCATCAATGGGTTAACCATTGGTAAATTCATTCTAAATAATCTTATCAGGACGTGGGACCTGGTAGGAGGGAGGCCATGGGGGACACTGAGGGTTACATTTCATCCCTGGCCTCTTCCTGTCTCTGTGCCTCCTGGCTGAGGTCCAGTGGCTTTTCTCAACCACGATGCTTCTGTCTTGTCACGGGTCTAAAAGCAGTGGAGCAAGAAGACACTAGACCAAAACTTTGGCAAAATAAATCTTTCCTCCTTTGTTTTCTTGGGTATTTTTTTTGCAAGGATCAAAGATTTTACTACCACAATGCTCCATTACCAAGTTACACTCCAGCCCCTGGCATTCTTTCTGACTTAAGAATTTCTTCAACTTGTAAGTAGGGGTGGGATGTTTCTGAATCTCTGAATCTGTGGTGTTTGAACCAATAGTAACAATGCTGTAGAGTGTTACCTGACCTCAAAGAAACTTTCTTCTTTCATCTGTCCTCTCTTTTTTAGGAGGGATCTTTTTTTTGTCTTTTTTTTTGAGACAGGGTCTCCCTGTAGTCCCAGCTGTCCTGGATGTCACTATGTAGACCTGGCCGGCCTTGAAGGCGTGCGCCACCATGCCTGGCCTGGGAGGGATCTTTTTGAGACAGGGTCTCCCTGTAGCCCCAGCTGGCTGGGAACTTGCTGTGTAGACCAGGCTAGCCTAAAACATTCACCTGCTGAGATTAAAGGTGTGTGTCAGGATACCCAGCCCTCATCCCGCCTTTTTGAGACAAGGCTTCATGTAGTCCAGGCTGGCCTCAAACTTGGTCTGTAGCCTGTATTTCTAACATTTGTGAGGTACAGGCAGGAGGAACGGGAATTCAAGGCTACATACAGAGTTGTAGGTCACCTTGAATTATGGAACTCTTCATCTCAATTTAAAACAAACTCCAAATCATAACACTAGTTTTGCCAAGAGAAAAGAGTGAACAGGCCAAGGTTGGGTTCCTCTGGCAGATATTTATATATTATTGTGCAGGGGATTTATTAGGGGATGCGGTACAGGCCGAGGGAGAAGTCTCAGTGACTGTCTCAGCTGGTCCTGCAGGTTATGCAGATGGATAGTCCAGGGTTGATGCAGGTTGGGATGAGATGCCTGGGCCTTAATCATTACATGGATCAGTTACTCCTGTAATTGTCCTTGGAAACATCATGACCTAGTGTGTCAATGACATGCCTGGCTCTGGATAACACTCCCCACAGCAAAGTTACATTCTTCATTCCAGAAGGTTATTAGGAACAAAATCTGGCAGGGAAACCGCTTTACTTTATATCTCTGTCGTGAAAGCAGCTCTGAGGCACTAAGAGCAGTGAAAGCTTGGGGAGAAGCCGCTCTGGTGTGGGCTTACAAGGCTACTCAGAAGCCGGAGCCAACAGAATGTTTTTGTATTCTTTTTTTCTTTAAGCTTGCAGATGTGTTTATCAGTCTAAAAATATACATGATATCCTTTATTTTGGAGCAGCTATTTGTGTGGAACTAGATGAAAATACGAGCCCTTTTCTGTGGATTTGATCCTTATTCGCACTGAAAAGAAGCCCCCCACACCACCTTGCTTGAAAAAGTGGCCAGATAAAAGCAGCAGCTGCAAGGGAGGACGGTGGAGAGCCCCCGCGAACGGACCCCACCCCAGGACTTGGGTATTTGGGGAATGTAATGTAACCACAGGCAATTTTAGGTCAACGTTTCGACAGATCCCAAGTGGTGGTCTGCGGCGCTTTCAGCCTAGAGATAGTGCCATCTCCATGACTGAAGGTGTCTTTATTTTTCCGGCATTCCCATTACTGTTTTTGAAGGAAGGTGTTGGGGACCCAGAGGTTCACGTGGACTAAGCACCCACAACCACAGGGACCCCCACCCCCCCAGCCGTCATTTCGACCAGTTGTTGAGCCTTGCTTTGAGCTCGGTTCTGGGCAAATGGCAAGGGGACATTTACCAAGTCTTGCCTTTCAAGAGATTACGTTCTTGACGGTGAGAGCAGCTACGAATCATGGGTGGGCATGCTGCCCCGGGACTCAGAGCAACGGTGGGGAGTGATCTGCGCAGCCTCGGCCCTCCAAGAGAGAGACCGAAGTACGCCGGGGACCGGCCAGGCAGAGTACAGGACAGCACAGAAGTGTCCCAGCCCGAGGGGAAGGCGCGTCCAGGTCGGGGTTGGGGTTCCGAGCATGCGGGACAGAGCCCGCAAGCCAGGCCTGTGGGGCGGAAACCGACTGTGCTGAGCGCCCCCGAGCACAGTGCATCTCTGCTGACTGTATTTCCGTGGGCGTAGGGCGCGTCGCGCTCCGCAGGGCCTGCCCGTGCTGCCGGCTCCGAACTCCGGGCGGCGGGCCGGGACGCGACGGCTGCAGCGGCCTCGGCCTCCAGCAGGAGGCGTGGTGAGCTCCCGCCGCCCGTCCCAGCCCCAAGTCAGGAGGGGACCGGAAGGAGCCGCTGGTGCTGCGGGAAGTGGCAGGAGCGGGAGGCGGGGACCTACCTGGAAGCGCCGCGCCGCGCCACTGTGGAGCTTCCTGCGGCTGCGGGCGCTCGAGCAAGTTCGGCGGGAGCCGGGGCGGCCACGCGGGCGGCGACTCCTCGAGTGGCTCAGGGCGGCCAGTCGGCGCTGGAGGTGAGCGGGCGCTCGGGCGCTGCGAGGGCCGGACGCGGGGGCGGAGAAGCCGCGCGGAGCCCA
>NW_008351693.1:827594-855698 GCF_000622305.1 Nannospalax galili
CGCGCGTGCGCACGGGCGCGCGCTGAGGGGGCGGGAGGCTGCTGTGGCGCCTGGCGCGTGTCCGGCCCACGTGATGGGCACGTGACTCGTGGCCGGGCACCTGAGGCGGAGCGGCGCCGAGTGTACGCTGCAGCCCGTGGGTCGGCGTGGCTTCCCGCCCTACTCCGCGGCGTTGCTGGAGGAGAACCCCGTGGCGGGAGAGGGTGTCCCGGGTCCGTGGGTCAGCGGTTCTCCAGTCCGTGAACGTAGCAAAGCACTGATTTATCCCCCTCCAGTGCCCCCTCCCGCCGCCATGTTGGCTCTAAAGCAAGCTCGCGAGATGCCAGTGGGTTGGTATCGCGCGATTTCCCGACTCTCGCGGGATCTTGTTGGCAGAGCGGTTGTCCTGGATGGCGGAGCCCGGGGTTCCGGGGGCCTGGGACCCTCAACTCCTTCCCACCAGGCAAGTTGTCCGGGAGGGGCCGAGCCGGGAGTGCGGAGCTCTGGGCAGCCGCTGGCGCCCCCCCCCGCCCGACGGCCTCGGAATGCGGGAGCGGTCGGCCCGCTCCTGCCGCCCCCGGCGCCGCCACCTGCCGAGGCGCTCGCCCGGTCGGGCCGCCCCGCAGCCCGCCTCCGCGGCGGTACTGCACCCGGCCCCGCGGTGAGGACCCGCGCCCTTCGGTCGCCGCGGGCGCAGCCTCGCCGTGTCTGAAGCCGCGCGCGTATCGCTGTGGTGTCTGGGCGCCGTTTTCCCACCCTGGCCACCGAGGCGTCCCCAGCACCCGGCTGTCCGTGCAGAACTTCGGGCAGTCTCCCTGTCTTCCTGCCACTGTGAGCCTGAATGAAACCGGGCCCTGGACCTGCTCGTCAACCATTTCACCAGGGTTTTATGATTACAGCGTTCAGTGTGTGAGGTTGCTGTTTTGATACTCGGGTGGTGGCTTTACGTGCCATGCCTAAGGCGGTAGTGGATATTTGTAACTGAGGGTCCACTTGGAAACTTTGCTACCAAACTTTGAGCTCATTTTTTAAAATAAATCAGTCACTTTTCTCCGCTTCTCTAATACCTGCTGAATGAGTTTACCGACTGGCTTCTCATTTGTTTGTATTCTTGAGAAGAATTTGAATTTTAATTAGTTTTTGTAGTGGTAAATTATTACACCACTAATAGATAATTCATCCATCGTTTTTTTCCTTCTTGAGACAAGCGTCTCAGTCTGTCACTCAGGCTGGCCCGGAGCTCCTTAGACATCCCTGGCTGGCCCAGAACTGGCAGCAGTCTCTTGGTCGGCTCACTCAGTGGTGAGGTTCGGGGCTTGTGCCACCACACCCCATGTCATTTATTTTTAAAAATTGTGTGTGTATCTGTGCGAGTGCAGGTGCACGTGTGTGCGAGTGCCTCTAAAGGCCAAAAGAGGGCATCAGGGCCTCGGAGCTGGATGTCTGTCATTCGTGACTTGCTAGAAGTGGGACAGGAGCTTTCCAGAAGTTGGTGGAGTTCAAGTAGTTCTAGCTGCTGCATAGCGAGGTCCTCTAGGATGACCGCACCAGCACTTAGCACAGATAGCTGCTTAAACTGGAGGTTGCTAGTACTTCATTTTTGTCATTACTCTCCTGAAAAATTTTATCGGCTGTGTAATTTTAATTTTGTTGAGACTGGGTAATGTAGCCCAGGCTGTCCTGGAACGTAATGAGCCTCTTCGCTCGGCCTCCCAAGTAATAGGACTGCACCTGTACATCACTGGTTTAGCAAGATTCATCAACTTGTCATAATAAAAAGTCATTGCGCTCCATATCAGCAGGGTTTGTGTTTCAAATTGGAGTGCTGTAGGCAGGAGTGTTGAGTAGACATGGGTGTGGAGGGCCATGAGAAGAGAGACCTGGACACAGGCTGGAAGCAGAACGGAGTGGAAGCTGTGGACAGGACGAGATGCTCACGGGAGCGGAAGAGTGGTTTGGAAGGAGTACCAGAGGGATTTTCTTTTTTTCTCGTTTTGATTTGGTCTTTGGTTTTTTTGAGATAGCGTCTCACTTTGGAACTCGTGGGTAGACTAGGCTGGCTTTGAAGTTGGGGCACTGTTTCTGCCTCTGCCTATGGAGTGCTCTGATGAGAAGGAGTCCCATTACTCCCAGCTCCTAAATACTTCTTAGACAGTTCTACAGGCCACCTCCAGTATTACTGGATAGCACTTGTAATAAAGTCAGTATCTTATGTAGAAGTTCAATCAAATTTTGTGGGATGTTTATTTAGGTGCAGTCATTCTAATGCTGTTTAAGATTTATGGCCATTCTTGAAGTAGAAAAGTAAGCTGGACCTGGTGGTTTATGCCTGTAATCCCAGCACTCAGGAAGCTGAGGAAGGAGGACCACTGAGTTCCAGGCCAGCCTGGTTAGAGAGTAAAAAAACCCTATCTAAAAAATAGAAAAAAAGGAGGGAATTTGAAAGTCACACTTGTTCTCTGGCTTCTGCAAAGCCATCTGCCCAAGCGTAGGGCAGTGATTTTAATTGGCCTTTGGTAGTCTGCTTTGTGGGGCTGAGCCACTCACTTTTACTTTCGTAGCCTCTCTTGTACAGTACAGACTTACTGGTGATGGGTTTTGTAAATCACAAATGTCTCTTTACAGACATTAGTTTATTATGAGGTTCTTGCTAAAAACACACTGAGAAAATCCAAAGGAAAGGAGAAAACAATTATTTGCCTGGTTTGCTTTTACTTGGGTAAAACTATAAATTTCATTTTCCGTTTCTCAACTGTCAGGATAGTGGGAGCTAATAAACATCAGTGGTCAGGAAGTTAGGGTATAGTGAGAATGTGTCACAGATTTATCTTCACTTGGATGTTTTTCTGTTCCCCCATAATGTAGCCTACGCAGGACCTTAAAGTCCTCATCCTCTCACCGCCTCTCTGGTGCTTTGTTTTGCTTTGTTTTGTTCTTAACTTTTATTACATTTTATTACACAAGCACACCATAGCTCACAGGTGGAGGTCAGAAGACAATTTCTCAGTTCTCCTTCTACCATGTGGGTCCCAGGGATTGAACTCAGGTCTTTAGGCTTGGTGGCAGGGCCTTTACTTACTGAGCCAGCTCAGTGGTGGCCCCAGGTGTTTGTTTATTCTTAAGGTCTGATACCATGCTAATTTTCCTGAACCTTGTAACTTTGCAAAATGTACATTGTCCTACTGACCTTACACATTAATTATACCAGGATTGATGAATTTTATTCTCAGTTTTGCCATACAGAAAAAGAGAGAATTTAAATACTACTGTTTCTTGAATGGTTGGTTGTCCATGAAGAGTATAGTAAAGTACTTGGTCAGAAATATCAATGAAAATATGTTGCAGATGCTTTAAAAAGAGAACTAATTTCAAGTAGAATTTCAACTTGGTGGGGTTGTTAACCAAAGAGGAATGGTTGCTGCAAGACTGAGTTTACAGCAAACTCAGTTTTATTGTTTGCAGTGTTTAATATAGTTCATAGTTGTGATGCATGCTGGTTTCTGTAGTTAATATTCTGGTAATCACTGTCATACTAGACAAAAGTGTGTGTGTGTGTGTGTGTGTGTGTGTGTGTGTGTGTGAATCAGTAAATATTGCCTAAGTCCTAGAGTCTAGACTTTTAAAACCATGGCACTATGGACTTGGCACTTTAGTTTGTGCTTGTGTTTTTCACCTTCCTGGGTTTTTTATTTCTGTTCTGGCAGTCTTTTTCATTCATGTGGATTTAATTTTGTCTTCTCAGAGATAAGTGAACTTAGTAACTTTCCTTGAGAACAATGTTGCTGCATGATAAATCAAACTAGTCAATTATTCTCCTTCCTCTCATTTTTTCCCTTGTTGGGCATTGAACTTGGGACCTCATGCATGCTAGGTAAGCATTATACCTCTGAGCTACATTCCCAGTTCCCCGATGTTGTATTTGTTTGTTTGTTTTTGAGACAGGGTCTCCCAGTAGCTCCAGCCTCCCTAGAGCTCCGTGTAAACCAGGCTGACCTGGATCTCAGAGATCCACGTGCCTCTGTCTCCTGAGTGCTGGGATTAAAGGTGTGCACCATCATGCCTGGTGACCCCCTTGCAGTCTCTAGCCAAGGCTTGCCTTCTCCTCCCAAGTGGTAGGTAGGTTTACAGGTATATGCCACTATGCCCTGTGTCTTTTTTTTTTTTTCTCTTTTAAAATAAACAGTGTATTTATAAGTTAGAGTTCATAGCTAATGATCTCAATCATTGGCAACATGGCAGAGACTCTGGAGATACAGTCTTGGCCTTTAAAACAATTCGTAACCCAAACAGTCCCACATCACTTAAGGAGGGGAACACAGGTGGAAGTTAGAGGACAATCGATTAGAAGTTCAAGGAAGATCAAGTAGATCCTACTAGCCCTCTTCCCCTTCTTTTTTCTTTTTTGAGGATGTTAAGGATCAGATTTTGGGCCCCATACGTGCTGGTCAAGTACCCTCCCACTAGCCAAATTCTGTGGCATGATCCTGCTTTTCTGACATACGTTTCCATTAAAAAGAAAGCTTACGGGGTCTGGAGAAATGGCTCAGTGGTTAAGAGCATGGACTACTCTTATGAAGACCAGAGTTCAGTTCGCAACACCCACATCAGGCAGCTTACAACTGTCTGTAACTCCAACTCCAGGGGATTCAACACCCTCTTCTGCTTTTTGCGGGTACTGCAGTTAGGTGCCCATACTTAGACACAGATACACATATATACACATAATTGAAAAGAAAAATAAAATCTTCAAATCACTTAATGTTTCATAAATTAAGTGAAATAATACTTTTAGTTCATTTGGTCATATAGAATTATTAAGATTATTTGTCTTGGAAAAGATGAATATGTTTTTTTATGAGATTTACTAACAGTTCTTGAGGAACTTCGTAATATACCCCCTCCTTTTTTTTTTTCGGGGTCTCATGTAGCCTAGGCTGGCCTCCAACTTTCTACCTCGCCAAAAGCTGGTCTTAAGCTCTTGATCTTCCTGCCTCTACCTCCTAAATGCTGGCATTAAAGACCTGTGCCACTGTATGTAGTTATAATTTTCTCTGTTAACTTTAACTCTTCAATCCAGATCTATAATCTTTGCATGCACCAGTCTGTAAGTGCTCTACCACTGAGTTATAGCCTTATTCCAGACTTACAAGTACTACCTGAACTATTCTAGGTATAAACTTATGTTGTTTTTGCAGTAATATTTCTCTGCTTAGGGAGAAATTTTTGTTTTTTCCTTCCTTTTGAAATTAAAAAAAATTTCTAAAAAATATTTTTTGTGTCTGAGTGTATTGCTTGCATGTAAGTGCACCTGCATCATGCAGTGCTCACGGAGGTTGGGAGAAGGTGTCAGATTCCGCTGGAACTGGAGTTATGGATGATTGTTAGCTGCCATGTGGGTGCTGGGAATTGAACCTGAGTCATCTTCAAGAACAGCTGGTGCTCTTAACCACAGAGCCATCTCTCCAGCACCTTAAATTTTTATCTATGTATATGTATGTTTTCCTGTGTGAGTTTGTGTGTGCATGTGTGCAGATGCCTGCCGAGACTCCTTGATCTGGTGTTAAAGGTGGTTGTGAGCTGCTCAAGGGTGCTGGGAACTGAACTTGGCTCCTCTGCAAGAGCACTAAACACTCAAAATGACTGAACCATCTTTTCAGCCTCTCCCTTGGTTTCTAAAAAATGTGAATGCAACTCTCCTCAACATACAGCTCAGTGAATTTGCGCAATGTGAGCACAGTGGTAAATAGTAATTAAGAAGTAGAACATAGCCAGGCCTAGTGGCACACCTCTGTGGTCCCTGCACTTAGGAGGCAGAGGCAGGTGGATCTCTGAGCTCAAGGCCAGATGGGGCTACAGGAAGATCCTGTTTCAAAACAAAAAAGACCAACAACAACAAAAGAAGTAGAATGTGGTCAAAACCCTAGAAACCCTTGTGCCTTTACTCTGGCTATCCCCCCCATGATTTCGCGCTCTAGGACCACACAATAATCTTGCTTGCTTTTTGAACCTGGAATTATATAATGCGTACTCTTTGTGTTTGACTGTTTTGCTCAGCTTGGTTTTGTGAAATTCATCTACTATGTGGTTTCTTCATCTTTGTAACCTGAGCAGTGCTATAGTTAGGTCATTCCTGGGGATCTTAGCACTTTTCTCATGGAAGTCACAGTTTTCAAGGAGAAGGGGCTGTCAGAAAAGCTGTCTTTGGACTAATAGAACGTGTTTATGTTTCAGTGCTGTTTAAGTAAACAGTATATTTTTAGTTTCTTTCCTTAATGCCTTACAGTAGAACCTCAGCTTCTCCCCCAACTTAACTTTTTTTGAAAAGCTCAGTCCAGCATTCCTGGCCAGTTACTGCATTTTTGGACTTTTCCTTACTTGGTAGCCTGCTTTACATTCTTGGAATTCCTCAGGTAGGGCTTCCTATGCTGATTTTTATGGTAGCTTGTGTATCTTCAGTTATTACAAAGAATATTGAGAGATCCCACCAAGAAGAAGCACCAATTTAAGTCAAAGCTGTTTAGCATTCAAAATATTGTATATTCATGAACAATACTACATTGTAATATGTGGATTATAAAATCAAATTTTAACCTGGTCCTCAGCTGCTCTTGCTGAGGACCAGGTTTGAATCGGACCACCCACGTGGCTGCTGATAACCGTCCCTAACTCCAGTTTGAGGGGCTCTGATTCCCTTTCTGGCCTCTGCGGGCATTGGTCAATACGGGTGCATTTACGTACATGTAGTTCATACAGATAAAAGTAAAGATAAATAAAAAAATATATTAACTTTTTTTTTTTTTTTTTGTCTTTTTGAGACAGGGTCTCTCTGTAGCCCCAGCTGGCCTAGAACTCACTATGTCGACCAGGCTGGCCTCAAACGCACAGAGATTGGCCTGCTTCTGCCTCCCAAGTGCTGGGACTATAGGCGTGCGCCACTAAGCCCGGCAAAGCACAACTTTCTTAACAGAAATTATTCCTTTGTATTTTTGTGCCATTTTGCTTTCTCGATTTTTAAAGTCATAGTGAAAAGATTTATTACTGTATTTCTGAACATAATTTTTCTTTCCCATAAATCTAATAGCCTGGATGATATGCTTAATTTCCTTTCTAGGGGAATTTTGATTATTTTCAGTTAAGTGATTGCTTGAGCCAAAATATTATCAATGATCTCTACCTACTGAAAATAGATTTTAAAAAAATTTTTTATTATTATTTTATATATATGTGCTTATTGCCTACGTGTAGGTAAGTACACCCATGTCATGCAGTGCCCACAGAGGTCAGAAGAGACTGTCAGATCCCTGGGACTGGAGTTATAGACAGTTGCTAGCTGCCATGTGGGTGCTGGGATTCGAACCTGGGTCTTCTGCAAGAACAACCAGTGTTCTTAACCACTGAGCCATCTCTCTAGCCCCCATGAAAATAGGTGTTTTATTTAAGAATAACGTGTATTTCATGGCATGTGCTTCCATTTCCCGTTTTGTTAAATATTTGTGGAAGGCAAATGATCCTCAGGTTTGACCTAATAGCTAATAAATTGTCTAGTTTTTGAGGGAATTGTAAATATTTTTAATATTTATTGTTTTTATTTTATGTGTTTGAATGTTTTGCCTGCATGTAGTGTAAGTGCACCTTGTATGTGCAATGTCTGCAGAGATGAGAGGTCAGAAGAGGGTGTTGGATCCCCTGGAACTGTAATTACGGACCATTGTTAGCTGCTATGTGGGTGCTGGGAATTGAACCCAAGTCCTCTGGAAGAACAAGTGTTCTTAACTGCTGAGCCATTCCTTCAGCCCCTAAATGTCTTTTTGAAAAGGTTCTACTTTATAGGTATGTGTGTGCACATGTAAGTGCAAGTACTCACACAGGCCAGAAGAGGGTGTCAGATCCCTTGAAACTGGAATTACAGGCAGTTGTAGGCTGTAATTTGTGGCAGTTTAGTGCTGGGAACTAAACTCCTAGCTTCTGCAGGAGTGAGAAGTACTCACTGCTGAGTTCTCCCCCCAGGTGGGTGGTGGGTTTTTTTGTTTTGTTTTTGAGACACAGCTGGCCTGGAACTTATGTAGACCAGGCTGGCCTTGAACTCAGAGATCCACCTGCTTCTGCCTCCCTAGTGTTGAGATTAAAGGCATGCACCACCACACCTGTTTTTTCTCTTGTAGCTCAGCCTGGCCTCAAACTTGCTGTGTAGCTGAGAATGATTTTGAACTCCTGATGTTCCTCTTGCCTCCACCTCCTAAATGCTAGGATTACAGCTGTGTAACTCCCATACCAGGCCCATAAATGCTATTCTTGGTTAACTAGTTGGAGGCTTTTTCGCCTTGACTTTAACCACATGCTTATTTTCTTTCTCTTAGCAGACCTTGACCAAGAAAATTTTGATTGATTTGTAACTATAAGGCTTAGGTTCTCAAAGTTTGCCGTGTTTGTGTCATAAGTCACCTGAGAGGTTTGTTTATTTCAGGCTGGCTTTGATCTGAAAAGCTTTCTGCCTAGGCCTCCCAAGTGCTGGATTAGGGTATGTACTACTGCACCCTGCTTGGTTTGTAGTTTTGTTTAGTTTGAAACCAGGTCTCTATTCCAGGAGCCCAGGTACGCCTAAAGCTCAGACCTTCTTCCCTAGTGTCCCATGTGCTGTTCTGGAGTATGGGCATGTGACACCAGCCCGTTCCACCTGACTTGTTCTCTTCTTTGACTCCTGGGAATTTATGGTTGTGCTGTCAGTGTTGGGGTGTAGAGCAGTACAGCCTCTCTCCTGCTTGGCAGCCTGAGGAATTCTTCTAGTGTTTTGGGGACCTCCATGAGAGCCAAGCAGGTCATGACTTCTACGCTGAAAAGAATTTCAGGACTAGCCAGGTTACAAAGCATAGTTGGCACTTTTATTAAAGGTATTTTAATACAGGCTTAAGCATGAGGGATGGGAGAAAAAGGCATTTAGAAGAAAGGCACCATGAAGAGCATGGGTGTGGGTTCCCCACTGGTTTTACAGGATTTTGGTGGTGTTTAAAGTTAGTGTTTTATCACTGGATGGTTCTGGAGGGGCATCCGGTAGGATTACATTTGATAAAGTATAAGACTAGCCCACAGGGATACTGAAAGGTATCTTTACTGTAAATAGGTTTGGTTGTGATTATCTGGACACTTCTGGGAAAGGTTGTGGCCCTGCCCAAGGTCATACTCACTTAGTCCTCAAGCCTAGATCACTGTGACTTTCAGCATAAATGTCTGTATATGAAAGGAGTCTTAGCTGTGTTGGGAGCCTTTAGAACTCCTGCTGGAGTTCTTCCTTCTCAGATGTTGAGAGGCTCTTTCTCTCTCATGTCCCATGATTTCTTTCTTTTTAAAAATATTTGTTTGCACCTTTAGTCCCAGCACTTGGGAGGCAGAGGCAGGTGGATCTCTTGAGTTCAAGGCCAGTCTGGTCTATATAGTGAGTTCCAGGCCAGCTGGGGCTGCAGGGAGACCCTGTCTCAAAAAGACACACATACACACACAAATTTATTTGATTATATGTATCTGTACATATGGGTGAGTATGTATGTTTGGGTGCCCATGGCTGCCAGAAGACTTTTGGATGTGATCCCCTGGACCTGGAGCTCTAGGCAATCATGAACCACCTGACATGGATTCTGGGAGCAGAAAATGCTCTTAACCACTGAGCCTTCTCTCCAACCCATTTATTTTCTTCCTTTCTTTCTTTCTTTCTTTCTTTCTTTCTTTCTTTCTTTCTTTCTTTCTTTCTTTCTTTCTTTCTTTCTTTCTTTCTTTCTTTCTTTCTTTCTTTCTTTCTTTCTTTCTTTCTTTCTTTCTTTCTTTCTTTCTTTCTTTCTTTCTTTCTTTCTTTCTTTCTTTCTTTCTTTCTTTCTTTCTTTCTTTCTTTCTTTCTTTCTTTCTTTCTTTCTTTCTTTCTTTCTTTCTTTCTTTCTTTCTTTCTTTCTTTCTTTCTTTCTTTCTTTCTTTCTTTCTTTCTTTCTTTCTTTCTTTCTTTCTTTCTTTCTTTCTTTCTTTCTTTCTTTTTCCCGACCAGGCCAGCCTTGAACTCACAGAGATCCGTCTGCCTCTGCCTCCCAAGTGCTGGGAGTACAGGTGTGCGCCACCATGCCTGGCTCAACCCATTTTCTTGTCTTTCTGTTATGCCTCAGTGCAAGATGCTTTTTTTTTTCTTTTCATTTTTTATTGAATTTTTGTGATTTTTTTTTTTCATACAATATAGTGTGATGACATTTAGATCTGCTCCCCTCTCACCATGTCCTCTTACTGCCCCAGCCCAGTTTAATGAACTCTCATATATATATATATATATAGATATAGATATAAAATACGCATACACACATATACATATACACTGTGGCCTATAGAGTATAATTTGTTTCCCCCAATGTCCTTTAGTGTGGACGCATTCATTGGGCCACCAGGCCACCAAGAGTCTCTACTGCCCTGCAAGATATTTCCCCCCTTCCCAGCAGCCAAAAGTTCCTTAGGTTGGGTTGGGGTTTCCTACCCACTTCCCCATGTCTGTGCTGGGATTTTTGTCTAGTTTGAGCTTGCAAAGAACTTGTGCCATGCTGTTGTCATTGCTATGAGTTCATATGAATAACTGACCAGCTGTCTGGAAGACTGTTTCCTTGTGGTCATCTACAAATACTGTGCAGCCTCTTGTTCTCTGTTCAAGAGGCTTTTTTAACATTGAAATATTTGAAGAATATGTTTGGAATAATTTGAGATTTTTAATCAGTGGATTAAACAACAGATTAGTAGTAATGACTAGAGCTTTTGCTGAGTGTTTCTTTTTGTTGGCAAGTTAAAAGTTGAAGATAATTGCTGGTTAGGGTGGATTCTTTCTCTGAGGGATATGGAATTAGCCATTATTGAACCTGTGTTGGGGGCAGGTGGGCCCTTTGTATAGTCATGGTTTGAAGTAGTTTAATAAAGAACGTGGACTTCAAATCATTGAAACCTGAATTTGAATTCTGGCCCTAACACCAGTTCTGTAAGATTAAGCACTTCAGTTTATTTCTAAGCTTTATTTTCCTTATTATAAATAGAGTATTCTATTTAGAGTATGTAAAACAAATGCTCATTAAGTGCTACTAGTTCTTTTACTAAGGTGGAAGTGGATGCTCAGGAGTTTATCACAGTTATATCAGACATGTGTGACTCCAAAGCCCAGGCTTTCCCAGGCTTCCCAGCTAGAAGTATTTCAGTTAATAAGGAGTGGCCTTGTTGCTTTGGATTTGTTTGTAGATAGGAATTCCTGGAAAAGTGGGTTTGAGAAAGTTCAGAAAAGATTGGTGATGACCATTGATAGCCTAAGCTATCAGCTGATAGATGGCCCTTAGTAATGGAGTGCCACTGAAATTACAAAACACTTGAGTTTAGAAAAATGAGTAATCTAAAGAATGAGAAATTAAGACTTATTTAAGTCATGGATAAAGATTTCAAAGGAAAAGCACATCAAGAATACTTATGTAGGGGCTGGAGAGACGGCTCAGCAGTTAAGAGCACTGACTGCTCTTACGGAGGACCTGGGTTCAATTCCCAGCACCTACATAGTGGCTAACAACCGTCTGTAACTCCAGTTCCAGGGGATCTGACTCCCTCTTCTGACCTTTGCAGACATTGCAGGACATAGGTACACTTACATGCAGGCAGTACACTCATACACATAAAATAAAAATAATTAAAATCTTTTTAAAAAAGAATAGCTGTATAATTAATGGTATGTAACTCATGATTAATCAGAAAGTTAGACTTCAGTAAGAGTGCAGAGAGGCTACATCTGTGAATGAGTCCTGGCTTGAAAAGAAGCATTTAAGCACAATAAGACATTCTTGTTTATCTTTTTAAGTAGGAATTTTTATTTACTCATTTATTTTAATTTTTCATCTTTTTTTTTTTTCCTGTGGCAGGGTCTCCTTACAGCTACAACTGTCCTGGAACTCATTGTATATTAAGTCTAGCCTTAATCTCATAGAGATCCTCCAGCCTCTGCTTCCTAGAGTGCTGTGATTAAAGGTGTGTGCCACCACTCCTGGCTTCAAGCTAGTTCATTATTTTTTATTTTATATGTATGAGTATTTTGCCTGCAACTATCAAAGTTCACACGTCATGCAATGTCCGAAGATACTAGAAGAGGACTTCAGAGCCCCTGGAAGTGGAGTTAGGGGTGATTGTTAGCTGTCCTGTGGATGCTGGGAACCAAACCCAGGTCCTCTGCAAGAGCAGCCAGTGCTCATCTCTCCAGCCCCCCAGGCTACTTTGTTTTTTGAGAAACCTGTCCATTCGGGAGATAATTAATAAAAACTACTTGCATCCTGCTTTTATTCCTCTTATAGGAGAATGATTTTCATTCTAGGAGGGAAAAGATAAAAACAGAACTTGCTTAAAGAGAAAATTGTATTAGATAAAGAGCATCTAGAGTCATCCAATATTTAGCTATCAAAGTCCCATGAGTAACTTAGAGTGGTGAAATATCTGTTTCTTCAGGTCTGTAGTAGCTTTGGGTGCAGAGAAGACTTTATGTTTTTAGCTTAAAAACTGTGGAGGCTGGGTGTGGTGGTGCATGGCTTTAATCCCAGCACTCAAGAGGCAGAGGCAGGCGGATCTCTGTGAGTTCCAGGCCAGCGTGGGCTACTGGGAGACCCTATCTCAAAAAGACCAAAAAAAAAAAAACCAACAAACCCAAAACAACAACAAAAAAAGCCCGTGTGGAGTAGTAGCTGGGCATGATGGCCTATGCCTGTTATTCCCACACTTGGGAGGCTGAGGCAGGAAGATTGCTTATACTACATAGTGAGTTCCAGGATAGTTTTGGTTAGGAAGTGGGACCCAATCTCAAACTCACATATGAGACCCCTTGAAAAAGCTTGTCTCATGTTCAGCTTACACATTTTATTGTTCCTTGCTTATTGGATTCTAGGAGTCCACCTTACCTGGTTAATGCTACAGGTTATAGGTCATTTTGATGACATGAAATGTAAGCACTTAGAGGTATTATAGCTTTTATTAATTTCTGATGACTCAAGTGTGCTGGAAGACTAGAAGCAGACACAAAGTCTTATTTCTACAAATAGTACTTTTGAAAATCATTTTCTTATGTTCTTAGAGGTGAGGTAGAAGAATGTATCAGGAATATTACATTAATTTGCATAAAGTAACCCTCCAGCTCTTCCTTCTTTCCTCCTTTCCCTCAGTATCTCCTTCCTTTCCTCCTGCCCAGGTATGAAACCTAGAACTTGGTATGAGTATGCTCTACCATTAAGTTGCTCTACCACCGAGATCAGTGGCAGACTTTGAGAGAAGGATCTAAAACGTTAATTCTGTGTCTGTCCATTTTAATCTTTGCATTAGTGCTTGGTGAGTGCAGTTGTACAGAATCTTTGAGCTCTCAGTATGAAGAGAGTAAAGCAGCTCTCAATGTGCCGCTTGAAACCGCTAGAGGGAGCCATTGCGAGGGTGGTGTTTTCCAAAATTGCTTAAGCACAGAGTTTGGGCAGAAAAAATATGAGCAGAATTTTGTTCAGTTAATCAGCTTTAAGGCACTATTCTAGGCAGTGTCGGGGATTGAACCCAGGCTTAATGCATGCTAGGCAAGTACTCTACCAGCTGAGCTACATCCCTAACCCTCAAGGCACTGTTGAGGCACGGTTTCTTCAAGGAAGTGTATAATTAAATAGGGACTATTGATATACCAAACTATGTATTGCAAACTCTGTGACAGAAGAATTAAATGTCAGGGAAGCAGGAAGAAGGCGCTAGTTGTGGGTCATTGGGCTGGGCTTTGAAGAATAACTTTCCTAGAACTTGAAGTTGTGGAGAAGCCATTGGCTGCTTCTGTATTGCTTTCTTGCTGCTGCTTTGAAAAAGTCGGGGCTGTGCAAGACAAATACATTCATGAGCAAATAAAGACTAGATTGGGCTGGGGGAGATGGTTCATTACTTAAGAGCACTTGCTGCTCTTTTCGGTGGACCTGAGTTCAGTTCCCAGCACCCGCATTGGGCAGTCGACAGTTGCCTGTAACTCCAGCTCCAGGGGCTCTGACACCCTCTTCTGGCCTCTGTGGTCACCTACACGTCGTATACACAGAGATACACATAAAAAAAGAATAGACTGGTATTGGGAACTAATTTTGCCAGTACACTTAAGTGGGATGAAAGAGTAGACATTTTGAAGGTGGAATAAGTGGGGTTTGTTGCTTGTATATTAGAAACAGGGTTAAGATGTTATAAATTTTTTATTTTGATGAGATAATTGCTGAGTATGTTGATACAGATAACTTTTTGGGAAGAGTAGAAAGAAAATGACTAGAAATTTGTTGGTACAAGGTAACATTGAAAATCTGGCTGCAGAGCTCAGACTGTGTTATATGAAGAAGAGTTGGGGGGTTGGAGAAATTGCCCAGTGGTTAGAGCCCTTGCTGCTCTTCCAGAGGGCTTGAGTTTAGTTCTCAGCACCGATGTCCAGCAGCTCACAACTCCTGTAGGGGATCTGACGCTCTCTTCTGGTCTCTATGGGCACCCCCTGCCCCAACACACATAGCATATATACCTAACACAGACATACACAAACAAAAAAAATTTTTTTTAATTTTGTTATTTTTATTTTATGTGTATGTGTGTATTGCCTGCATGTAGGTAAGTGTACCTGTGTCATGCAATGCCCGTAGAGGTCAGAAGAGGCTGTTGGATCCCCTGGGACTGGAGTTATGGACAGTTGTTAGCTGCCATGTAGGTGCTGGGATTCGAACCCAGGTCTTCTGCAAGAACAACCAGTGTTCTTAACTGCTGAGCCATCATCTCTCCAGCCCCATAAATGAAAAAATTAAAAAAAATATTTTATTACTTTTATATGTATGTATAAAAGTGTATGAGCCTTGTGGGTTCTGGGAACCAAACCCAGGTCCTGTGCAAGAACAGCCAGTGCTGTTAACTGCTGATCCATCTCTCGAGCCTCTCTTCCACCCTTTTAAGAAAATATTTTATTTATTTAAATATTTAGAAAAAAGATTGAGGTTTGGGTAGAGATTGGGGCTAGAGATAGAACTGTTCACAGGCTAAAATTATCTGATGAGAGTTAGTAAATTTACCTACACGGATGTTTTTTGAAGAGAACATAGGCATCACAGTGCATGAGAAAATAGAGGGAGAGATTTGGAAAGGTTTTGTTATGTGGAAATTGAAGTGGACAGAGATGGAATTTCAGCACTGGGAAGGAAGGGAGACTTGGTTAAAAAGCTGCAAAGAGATTTCATGGTGTGAGAACTAAGAAGAAAAATGTACATTTTGGGAGAAGGAGCTGGATTTGATAGACTTTCAGGAATTTTGTTTTGCATTATCTGATATCCAACACTGAGTTACTTTAATAAAAAAGGAAAACAAATGAGGCACTGTAGGAACAGTAGAATTCTGGCTATAAAATATGTATTCCATGTTGGCTAGAATACACCAACATGTTGGCTTTGCTTCAGAAACCTGTGCTTTAAGAAAGGTGTGGGGAGGTTTCTGATTGTCTAGAGGAGAGTCTGATCACCATAAGGAAATGAGCATTCTTACTGGGGAGAAGGGAGAAAGGGACAAAGACCTAGAGAGGAATGGTTGTTTCCGTGGAGCCAAATTAGGGGAGTGCCAGCCACTTTCCCTAAGAAAGAAGGTGCTCCGAGTCCTATTAAAATAAAATCAGGGGCTGCAGCAATGGCTTAGTGATTAAAAGCACTGACTGCTCTTGCAGAGGATCTGGGTTCAGTTCCCAGCACCCACATGGTGGCTAACAACTCCAGTTCCAGGGGTTCTGACACCCTCTTCTGACCTCTGCGGGCATTGCACCACATGGACTTAGATACTTGCAGATAGTACACTCATACACATAAAATAAAAGTAGTAAGTAAAATATTAAAATAACATCAGGAAATGTAACATTAATATATTATTACTTACTATTTTGTTTGTGCTCCATGATTTTATCAATTACTTTATATTATTTTTCTCTTCATTGTAAGTCTTAAGTTAATCTTTAAATTATTATTATTATTATTTTTTTTTTGGTCTTTTTGAGACAGGGTCTCCCTGTAGCCCCTTCTGGCCTGGAACTCACTTTGTAGACCAGGCTGGCCTTGAACACAGAGATCCTCCTGCCTCTGCCTCCCAAGTGCTGGGACTAAAGGCATGCACCGCCATGCCCGGCTTAATTAATTTATAGCTTTAAAAATCAAGGATCTTGCTGGGTGTGGTGGTGCACGCCTTTAATCCCAGCACTCGGGAGGCAGAGGCAGGTAGATCTCTGTGAGTTCAAGGCCAGCCTGGTCTACAAAGTGAGTTCCAGGCCAGCAGGGGCTACAGTGAGACCCTGTCTCAAAAAGAACCCCCCCCCCCAAAAAAAAAGTCTGGGATCTTGGGGGCTGGAGAGATGTCTCAGCGGTTAAGAACACTGGTTGTTCTTGGAGAAGAGCCGGGTTTGAATCCCAGCACCCACATGGCAGCTAACAACTGTCCATAACTCCAGTTCCAGGGGATCCGACAGTCTCTTCTGTCCTCTGCAGGCATTGCATGACACGGGTACACTTACCTACATGCAGGCAATACACACATACACATAAAATAAAAATAAATAAAATATCTTTTAAAAATCTAGGATCTTGCATTTGATGACCATGTGTCTCTAGTCTCTAATGAATAGTTACCCTTTTTTCTAGTTGTTTTTGAGACAGGGTCTCATGTACCAGAGGCTGGCTGTGAATGATAATCTTCCTGCTTCATCTGAAGGGCTTGGTTACAGGTGTGTGCCAGCGTCTTGGTGCCCTCAGATTTCTTCTTTGTTTTTGAGGCAGGGTCTTATCTTACTACATAGCCATGGCTGGCCTGGAACTGCTTAGCCCAGGCACTGGTAGACCAGGCACAGAGCACTGGGATTAAAGGCATGTGGTACCATGCCTGCCTTTAAATGTCTTAGCCTTGATAGTTTTGGAGTTTGGGTTATTTATTATTACTATTTTTTTGTTTGAGGATTTTTCATATGGTCCACTTGAGGGGCCGAGTTCAGTTTGGTTCCTTCATTGTCCAACCAGGGGGCGGGGACTGCTTCAGTTTCTCTGCCTTCTTGTCTGACAACCAGGTGTAGAGACACCTTCTGCGGTGGGCTTTAAACTTCACATTATTTTTACTTTTCTTGACCTTGGTGGATTTGGCATCCTTGCTCTGGGCTGCAAGCAGAAAGTCCTTGATTCCTTCAATTTTTCCAGGACATGGCAATTGGAGCCCAAAAAGGCACCCAAAAGTCTCATGTGGGTTGTTAATTTTGTTGACTGTCCTTCAGTTTATTTTTTTTTTAACTTTCCTTGTGTGTGTGCGCGTGCACACATGCGCACATGTGTGTAATATTTTTTTTCAGTTCTGATCACTAGTGTATATTCAGGTTTTTATCTTTTCATAGTTTTTTTTTTTTGCTTCCTGTTTAAAAACATCTTAACTATTTAAACTAGCTCAAAACATGGAAAGAGAATGTTATATGACTTAGGAAACTCCTGTAAATTAAAAAATGGAAACTGACAATCTTGAGTATCTTTGTGTGTGTGTGTGTGTGTAAGCGGAGGTTGATATTGAAGCCCTTCTTCATTTACTCTCCTCGTTTATTAAATTTTTTGAGACTGGGTCCTTCACTGAACCTCTTAGGCTAGATTGACTAGCCAGCAGGCCTCAGGGTCCTTCCATTTCCACCTCCCCAGTGCTGTCATTGCAGGAGCTCACTCATAACCTCGTGTGACAAGCTGTACTGGAGCCTTCTCCTTGGCCAGTTGTGCCTCTTTTATCTCAGACATTCATGAGCATCTTATTCATAGAACTATTCTGATTTATTTTCTTTTTAATGAAATTTCAGTGGGTAGTAGTGCCCTCTTCATTTCTTTCTGTCACAGGTCAGCTGTCAAAAAACAGAGTATATCTTCAGGCCTAAACAACTTTAAAGGCCCCTTACAGTCATTGTTTTGAAAATTTACTTTGTTTATGCTGTTATTGACTATCATTTTCTGAGGGTTTTTTATAAAGGATAGTGACAGTGATGATGATGGCAGTAGTGGTGTGTGTGTACATAGAGTATATATGGAATTTGGGTTCTTGAATTCCCTCAAATTTTTGTAAGACTGTTTTACTTACATTTTATGTTCATAGTAGATTAGCTGTTTCTAGTTAAAAGTTGATGAAGTAGAGATCTGTCTATAGTGAAAGAAAACCTGGAGTTGGTTTTGTGAAGAGTAGAAAGAAGCAGTATTAGAATTGGGGCCAAAATGATAATGGTCTAGAGCGCTTCCCTATCTAAGTATACCTGCAGTTGAAAGCAGTCTTGAAGAAATGGGGGGAGGGGGTTGTATTAATTTTTTATTTCTATGTGTTTGAGTGCTTCATCTGCATGTATGTAAGTGCATCCATGTAGTGCAGTGCTTGCAAAGGCCAGAAGAGAGCATCAGCTCCCCTGGAACTGGAGCTAAGTAAGGTTGTTAGCTGTCATATGGGTGCTGGGAACCAAATCTAGGTCCTTTGCAAGAGCAGCCCATGTTAGTGTTCCTCACTGCTGAGCCATCTTTTCAGCCCTTGAAGAAATGTTTATACACCCATGTTCATCACAGAAGTATTTCCACAGCTGAAATATGGAATACAGCCGTTACTGAAAGATGTGGTGATCTGTATCAATTGTCAAATTTGCCTAATCTAGATTAGTTAATTTAGGGTAGGAAGATGCACCTTAAATGTGGGCTGCATCATGCTGTGGAATAGGTCCCAGGCTGATTGAAGAGGAGCAGCTAGCTGAGCACTAGCTGTCGTCACTCTGCTTCCAGACTGTGGGCACAGTCTAGTGTAATCAGCTGTTTCACTAAATTTTCCTCTCCTGGCGTGGATTGATAAAACCAACATAATACATTTTATTTGGATTTTGCGTATTTTATATGACGTCTGGGAAAGGGGGTGACTTACAAAGACACAGATTCGCATAGACTTTTCTTTCCCATGTTTGAAGCATGTGCCATCCCTCCATGGTCTCCACACCCCAAAAATGGTGACTACCCCATTCACAGCTGTGCTGGAAAGTCCACACCCAAACATAAATCCCATGGCTTCCCAGTAGCCGCACAAAATGGCGAGAGAGCAGCCCTCTGGTTTTCCTGGCTTATATATCCATAGTCCCTCCCCTTAATGAGCTTGACTCCTTCCACAGAGCCTGGGAAGGAGGTGGGACCATGGCTTGTCCTCATAGGATCAGAGGAATTTCTGGGTCACACCAGCCCTGTCAAGTTTCTGTTGCTGTTACTTGGGCACTGTGATGCACTTGTGCGCCCAAACAAACCCTCTCTCTTAGATTGTTTTTTTTTTTTTAGCATGTCTTGTCAATACCAATGGAAAAAAGTAACTAATACAAAAGATTAGTAAAATGACTGTTCTAGTTTGTTCTTCACTGCTGTGACAAAACAGTCTGACCAGTACCAACTTGGGGAGGAAAGGGTTTATTCAGTTTACATCTACCAGGTCGCAGTTCATCAGGGAGCCCAAGGTAGGAACTCTGGGCAGGAACCTGGAAGCAGGAGCTGGAGCACTAGCCATGGAGGAAGGCTGCTTACTGGCTTGCTCTCCTGACCCCTGGTGAGCCTGCTTTCTTATGCAACATAGGCCTACCTGCCCAGGGGTGATACCACCCACAGTGGGCTGGGCCCTCCCACATCACTCAACAATCTAGAAAAAGCCTCACAGACATGGCCACAGGCCAGTCCAATGGAGACAATTCTCCACTTGAGGCTCCCTCAACCCAGGTGTGTCAAGTTGGCTCTGAAGCTATCCAGCACAATGACATAGAGTGGAATATCGTTAACTTTAAGAAGGAAGAAAATTCTGACGTAGGCAACATAGGACACTATGCAAAATGAAATAAGCTAGTCACAAAAGCAAATACTGTGTGCCCTGGGGTATTTACTTAGAGTAGTCAACATCATGTAGATAAAGTAGTAGAATGCTGATCGCCAGGGATTAGGGAATAGGGAGGAGCAGAGTTGTCCTTAAATGGGTAAAGAGTTCTGGACATGCATGGAGGTGATGGTTATATGCATAGAATTCCACTGAACTGTACAGTTAAATATAGTTGAGGGTAAATTTTATGTTATGTATATTTTGCTCAGAGTCCTCTCAGTTTCTTTGTAAAAATTAAAAAAAAATTTTTTTATTATTATTTGGTTTTTTTGAGACCCTGTAGCCCCAGCTAGCCTAGAACTCACTATGTAAACCAGGCTGACCCTGATCTCATAGAGATTTGCCTGCCTCTGCAGGGATTAAAGGTGTGTGCCACCACACCCGGCTTCTTCATGCCCGGCTTCTTTTTTTTTTTTTTAAAGAAGGGAAAGTTTATTTTGGCTGAGTTTCAGAGGTTTTAGACAGTGGTGGTTTGATGTTTTGGGCCTGTGACAAAGAAGAACATCTTGTCAGAATATGCGTGTGATCAAAGCTATTCAGTACATGTGGCTAGGCTGAAGAGGGAGAGAAAGAAGCCAGAGGCCCAGTACTCCCTTCAAGGGAGTACTTCTTTTACTTGGACCCTACCTCCTGAAGATTTTACTACCTTCTACTAGCCCATAGGGTGCTGGCCGAGCCCTTAACACAAAGGTCTTGGGGTACCTTTAAGACCCAAATATGGCAAGTTCCTTATAAAGTAACCTTTAAGAAAGACAAAACCTTATAGGGTAACATTAGAAATGAACCAGTGGAGACAAAGCATTGCTAACTGAAGTCAGTACTGTGAGTCATTTGTGTTTAGAGTTTTGAAGTACAGATAATGCAACCTATTTCAGTACTCACTAATCAGAAAATCGAGGAAAATTTTACGGCAAGTACATTGCTCCTGGAGCCTGAGGATAAGTGGGTCAGTTCTCACTTTGCACAAGTTGAAGGGACATTCTAAGTCTCCAGTAGAAGTGTAAAGTTAACTCACACATTTTTGTCCTATTTATTTCTCTTCTACAGGATCCTTTTATTACACACAAGGCAAAACATAGTTTTGAAATAACTTAGTTTTTCTATAAAAGAAAAGGACAGATGTACTCTACCCTGCATGTTACTGTCAGTTCTGCTGTTTTTGAGGTTGTCATACATATCAGATAATATTGGAAGCATTCTAAATGTCTTAACAGAATGGTCACTTCAGTATATGGCCAATAACAAAAAGTCTAGTCCTGTGGCTTGTTAAGTAGGGTATGTGTGCATGTAACTTTGGATTTTTAAAATGCCCCTAGAGGGCTGGTGAAGTAGCTCAGTGGTAGAGGGCATGCTTAGCATGTGTAAGGCTCTAGGTTAGTCCCTGGTACTGCCAACTCTAGTCCCCAAACACACACTCCCAAAAGCAAGCAAAAACAACAAAACCCAAACAGTACCATAAAAATGTGTAGAAATAGGAGTGGGAAAGAATATACTAGTAGGCTAAGGGTTTGCTGAAAATGGGCTAAGCTATATTTGTACTTCGTATTATGGATATGTGGAAATTATTGTATTTCATGTAACATTTAGTGACATTTATTGGTTGCTAAGTACTAAATTAGTAGACTCTGGAGTATAAAAGTAAAGAAAATAGTCTTCCTAGTAGAGCTTATATTTGAGTTAGGTGAGACAGATAATAAATAGTAAATATTTGGTTGAACCTTATTAGCGGTACTATTATTTGACCTGCAAGAGTGGCCGTTTCATATGGTTCAATCTAATGTGTATATTTATGGTGATGAATACCTAGAAGAAAACTTGGAAATAGGGTTAAGGGAATAGAGGTTAAATTTATGTGGAGACAGGGTGTACATGTCAGTAAGTATCGAACATTGGTAAGTCTGGCACTTTCTTTGATTTGGTGGCACCGGAGCAGAGCAGGAAGTCAAGGACTTGCCAGAAGAGTAGTCCACACAGTGGAGTGCAGCAGTGACATGAACTAATGAAGCCCTTTGTTGGGTATTGCTGTTCACTGGTGAGAATGCTCCAGTATGATCTTTATTCTTGTATTCTAAACACATGATCTGGTTTAGACCAACTAAAGCTACATGAGCACTTTACAGTGTCCTTAGGCAGGAGGACAGACTTAAAGTTTGATTATTTTGTATGTGTTTTTCATATGTGTATTTTCTGGGTGAAAGGGTGTGATTTTTTTTTTTTAAATCTGCTAAACAGATTGTATGAATATTTGTGATTCACATTGAAATAACCCATACTTTCACATAACTTCATAGTGGAAGTTAAGAAATGTAAGTATAGCTAAAGATTGCAATGTAAGTGCAGTTGTCAGTATTTGAGGATTCCGACTGCAGTCTCATCTGCCTGCTAAAATGCACTTGTAACCCCAGATGAATGGCTCTCATGCTTCCCAATCACTCGTGGACATGTGCAGAGTAGTGAAGCTAGAGTTGCATGGTGTCCACACCCATCTGAGCCTAAGCAAGTGATCCTCATTCTCTGCCTTTTTGTTTCTGTTCTTCTACTCCAAACTATCCTTTCTGAGATGTATTACTGCCAAGTCTTTCCCTTTTTTTTTTTTTTTTTTTGGGTCTTCTTGAGATAGGGTCTCTCTGTAGCCCCAGCTGTCCTGGAACTCACCCTGTAGACCAGGCTGGCCTTGAACCCACAAAGATCTGCCTGCCTCTGCCTCCCAAGTGCTGGGATTAAAGGCGTGCGCCACCATGCCCAGCTATCCCTTCCCAGTTTTGAACTTCATTGGAGGCAGTTTCTCCACTTAAAGTGGCTGCTGTGGAACTGAATGTGTGTCTCAGTGAGCAAGGCCATGGGTTCAGTTCCCTGCACTCCAGTTGCCTCACCCTATGACCCTGTTCAGCATGGAAGAAGCCAGAGTAGTTTGCGTCCCAATTCCTTATTGTTAATTTGGGTGACCTCTTCAGAGGATGGTGTGGTAAGAATAGGAGGTAGGAATTGGCTAGGCAGTTAAGGTAAAATAGACCTCAAAGAAAACTAGCCAGTTTCTTGGCTAAAAGTCAAAGGGTCCTTGGGCCTCTTAGCAACATACAGAAAAGAGGCCCAAGTGCTGTCTGGTGTTTCTAAGTACAAGAAGGCTGTGATGAAATCATGTGTTAGAAGAATTTTACTCAGGAGTTGTATAGGTCTTGGCTGTGAGTTCAGTTGACTGACTTAAGTTTTCTGTTCTAGGAGATGGAAACACTGGCTGGTGAGGAATTTGAGGCATTACGTGCTGCCTTGTGTTCAGGCCCCACATTCATAGATATATGTCTGTCTATCCCTGTATTAACAGAGATATGGTAATGAGTTTTCAGGAGACACCAAGTAACTTCCAAAGAAGTATAAAAATTACCCCCATTTCTCTGTTTAACTTATTCATTAAAAAAGAAATATACCACTGAATCAGACTTGTTAAAATATATTGCTTTATTTAGCACTGGGCTTTACTCAAAACTTTCATAGCAGTGGTATAAAGTTGTTACTGATATTCTCAGGTCAGTCTATATTTTAACTTCTGGAAAACTTGAATGTAGCAGCCACTGGGAGGAAGTTTTAGCATAGATCATGCTCAGACATTTACCTTACTTTGATCTGGAAAGTTCTTTGTTGAAATGCTAATAGAATTATTACTATGCTGAGAGGCATTAGTCTAATAGATTAAAGTCTGGCCTAGATATTGGAACGTAAGTTCAAGTCTGGCGCTTTTTACCCTGGGACCCTAGGCATTCCTTGAGTTTGTTGCCATAGAAAGGAATTAAAGATGATAGGAGATTAGTAGATTAAGACTCTTGCTGAGGCCAAGAGATGAGTCAGTGGTTAAGAGCACTAGCTGCTCTTGCAAAGGACTGGGGTTTGGCTCCTAGCACCCACATTGTGGCTAACAACGATCCGTAACTCCAGTTTCAGTGGATCCAGCCACCCTCTTCTGGGCCTCTGCAGGCATTGCAACGCAGGTACACTTACATGTATGCAGGTAATATACGCATACACATAAAATGAAAATAATAAGTAAAATAAAGTAGAAAAGTTTAGTGGGGCATAGTGGCGCACTCCTTTAATCCCAGCATTTGGGAGGCAGACGCAGATGAATCTCTGTGAGATTGAGGCCAGCCTGGTCTACCTTGTGAGTTCCAGGCGAGTTGGGGCTACAAAAAGACCCAAAAAAGTTGTTTTTTTTTTTCTTTCTGAAACAGGGTCTCCTTGTAGCCCCAGTTGTCCTGGAACTCACTATGTAGACCAGGCTGGCCTCGAACTCACAAAGATCTGCCTGCCTCTGCCTCCCAAGTGCTGGGATTAAAGGTGTGCGCCACCACGCCCGGCCAAAAAAAGTTTTAAGAATTAGTTTTTAAGCCTGTAAATCATAGGTTTTTGATAGTTTTAAATAAAAATGCATGTAGTCTCTGGCATGTCATACATAATACATGTTAGTAGTTGTTACATACGCTTAGTGATTTGTGTTGTAATACTGTGGCTACTTTATATAATGTTTTGTTTGATACTGAGGACAATTCTGTGTAATAGGAGTGTTTTCTTTCCATTAAATAAGGAAATGGATGTCAGAGTTTAATTGCTCAAGGTCGCAGAAGTTAATAGTTTTGTTAGGACTGGAACTTAAAACTTGTATTTTTTAGAATACTAAAATGTTTCTCAAATATATGCTCTAGGCATAGCTATACTTTTATGTGGATCACTTATGATTCTTGGTTAGCGTTTATTGTACTGAGTTCTGTGTAGTAACTTGTTTTCGGATTCTTTTTAGCTGATTCTTCCTAGGTACTTGTTTTTTTGTTGTTGTTGTTTTGGCGTTTTTGAGACAGGGTCTCCCTGTAGCCCTGGATGGCCTGGAATTTGTTGTATAGACCTGGCTGGCCTTGATCTCACAGAGATCCACCAGCCTCTGCCTCCTGAGTACTGAGATTAAAGGAGTGTCCCACAGCACCTTGCTTGTATGAAAGTTTTTGATGTTAAATCTGAGGAAATAGAAGCAGCCAATTGTGAGGGTTAACCTAAGTTGTCAACTTGACTGGATCTGGAATCAACTAAAAGGCATCCCACTGGGCCTACCTGTGAGGGATCTTGATCAGATTATGTGAAGTGGGATGGCCCACCCTACATGTGGGTGGCAGCCTCAGTCACAGCCTGGAGAAAAGATAGATTAAGAAAGCGTTGCTTTTGTCTTGCCGTCCCTCTTTCTAGCAAGTCCATCCATGCTGCTGCTGCTGCTGCTACTGCTGCTGCATTCCTTCCCTGATATTAGGACCCACCGTTGGGCTTCCAGTGTGGACTGAAGACTGGTGGCTCTCCAGGAATCCTCTGGGTTAGCATTTGCTAACTGATTAGCAACTGTCCAAGGGGGAGCAGGCTACATCTCAAGCTGGCAGCAGAATGTGGCAATGTGGTAAGCGACATTCACATGGTGTTGACTTTGAAAGCATGAAAGATATATGATTGAGGGGGTCATGGAAAGCAGCTAAGACCAGGCTATGTGTGGCAGGGTTGGAGTCCCTGCAAAGAGGCCCCGAGAAGCCATTGTGTTTGGCTGTGATGGTGAAGCCACGGTTGCAGTGGAGATTCTAGGTTATTGGAGGTGCTGTGTCTGTGGATCACTGCCAAGGAAAGCTGCAGGTGTGGAGTGGAGGCTGCCTAAGTCTGTAGTTCTGTCTACTGAAGGTGGCAACACCTTCTACTTCGTCCAGTGAAGCAGGGGTTCCCCTTGTGGGTGCTGATCGCTTTTATCATTTACAGCTGCCGCTTCAGCACTAGCTGAGCTTCATTCTGCCTTGAAACAAATGAGTCCATTTCAGGTCATGAGTAAAATAAAGCTAGATTCATGGCCACAATATCACACTAATGGTAGAGTTCCTGTTGCTCTCTGAAACCTCATGAGCTTGGGCTGCCCCTGTGTTTCTCTCCACATTCTTCCCAGCTCCCATGGAATGACCTGTTAGGCTCTGCCCAATGGCTTTTCCAGTCTTTTCCAAAGACTTAAAAGCCACATGATCATTTTTTCCACAGCAGTAGCCTCACTTGGTACCAGTTTATGTCCTAGTTCTATTTCTCTTGTTGTGATAAAATACCCCGACTTTAAGGGAGAAAAAGTTTATTTGGCTTACGATTTCCGGTTGCAGTCCGTCATCTTTGGGAAGTGAACACAGGAGCTTGAAGCAGCTGATTGTCCCCAGTCCCAAAGCAGAGAGTGAATGCATGCCTAGGAGCCAGCTTGGTTTCTCCACTCTAATACAGCCCGGGACCCAAACCCAGGGGTTACTACCAAGACAACCCCCCTTGCTCCTAGGCCAACCCAGTCCAAACAGTTACTTACAGAGACTTTTCTCAGGTGATTCCAGATTGTGTCAGTTGATGGTTAAAACTAACCACCACACCAGTATATTCAAAGAGGGTTTTGGAAACTATGAAGAAGTTTTCTTTCTCCCTTTTTTTTTTTTTTTTTTTTTTCTTTCTGTAGCAGTATTGATTTGAACTTGGAAAAATAGTGAAGAACTTTAAAATATCCTTTATCAAGGTACCTCCTACATGATAGCCTTTTATATTTCTCTCGATCACTGAAATCATTCAAATGAAAGTATTCAAATCAAATTTTTCATTTGGTGCTATGTATTTATTTAAAATCTATTTTTAAATTGCAGTCTCTGGGGGGCTGGAGAGATGGCTCAGCGGTTAAGAACACTGGTTGTTCTTGCAGAAGACCCAGGTTCAAATCCCAGCACCCACATGGCAGGTAACAACTGCTGTAACTCCAGTTCCAAGGGATCCGACAGCCTCTTCTGACCTCTAGGGGCATTGCACGACACGGGTACACTTATTTACATGCAGGCAATACATGCATACACATAAAATTAAAAAAAATTCTGTCTCTGGATAGGTTTGAAAAGGGAAAATGAGGATGAGTTAAACGTACAAAGACAGCTATTATTTGAATGTTCCCAATAACTGTTAGGTATTCATTACTGTATGCTCGGAGATACTGAAGAAAAGGTAAAGCCAGTGCCCAGCTGGCTTACTTTAGTATAAATGCTTGTGAGTGGGTTTGTTTGTTTGAGGTTTGTGAACTTGATACTGCAATTTTGACTATAGAGTTTTGACTGTAGTTTCCGTTGCTGGAAACTGAACTTGGCTTGTGCCTGCTCAAGAAATGCCTTAGCATTGAGCTATACCCTAGCTCATAAAATTGTTGCCAGGCGTGGTAGCACACACACCTTTAATCCCACCTCTAGGGAGCTGGAGGCAGGCGGATCTCTCTGAGTTCTCAATATTGAGTTCCAGGCCACCTGGGGCTACAGGGAGACCCTGTCTCAAAAAGATCAAAAAAAAGTGTTGCTTGTTTAGAATACATGACTTATTTTTGATGATTAATCGTAGGATCACCTGTAACTGGAGTTACAGACAGTTGTTAGCTGCCCTGTGGGTGCGGAGATTTGAACCTGGGTCTTCTGCAAGACCACCACTGTTAACCGTTGAGCCATCTCTCCAGTCTCATGGTGTTATATTGCATTGTTACTGATTGTTACTACTTTTTTTCACTTTCGTTGTCTTTCCAACCAGATTCTGAAATTTTTGAGGGAAGAGGTCATGTCTGAAATAAGATTTTCTTTACCAGAGGACAGTTCTTTAGACCGGTCTGTTTTTCTCCCTCACCTTAGACCTCTTTTTTAGACCCCAGTCTTAATAAATAGGGTAGCAAAGCAGGGAATAGAAGGCCTCCACAGCCACTGTGGGGCTCATGGCTCCCATTGTCTTACCTCTCCATCCTTCTACCCATGAGTTACAGTGGCAGCAGTTCCTGGGTTTACATTTCTGCTTTGATACCAATGAGTACTCACTGTCTTTGGACAAGTTGCTTTAGTTTTCTCATTGCTAAAATAAAAATACTAGTAGAGAAGATGTAGAGGGTAGACGTATATATTACATGAGAAATACATGTTTTTAGAAACTGCTTGTCATCTAGTGTGCTCCTCCCGGTTTTGTGGGGCCGGGGGGTTTGCCATAGTGAGTTTTGGAGGTTAGAGGACAACTTGTGTGAGTCGCTCCTCCTTCCATGAGGTTCCTAAGGATCAAACTTGGGTCATAGGACTTGGCTGCAGGTACCTTTACGTGCTTGGCCATTCCACCACTCCCCACCCCCCCACCCCC
>NW_008351693.1:856835-886830 GCF_000622305.1 Nannospalax galili
CCCTTTTAAAGGGAAGGGCTTCCTGTATAGATTAGACTGACCTAGAACTCATTGTGTAGCCAAGGCTAGCCTCAGAATCTTGGCTGTCATCCTGCCTCAGTCTCTGGAGTGCTAGGATGACAGGCATGCACACTGCCGTCTGTCCTCTCCCCTTCACATCTTAACTGTTGGATATTGCATTTCATTTGTTGATCAGTAGACGAGCTGCCCAGCACTGTACTGTATATAGTGCTGGGATATGGTGGTAGAGGAAGCCTATGTCTTCTTTCATAGTACTTGCTGGAGGCCTGAGAAGGAAATACTGTATCCTTCTACGGAGACCAGCACAAGGGTAAGCCGGTGTCACAGATAGAGAGGACGGCTGATCCTTAAGGAAACATGTGGAAAGGATTATATGGGTATGGTTGAAAGCTTAAAGTGTGATCTCTAAGGGGTGAGGAGTAAAGTGGTAGAATGCATGTCTAGCATTTTAGAGACCCTGAGTTCAGCCTCCAGCCCCACACAATAAAAGTCATCTCTAGGTTTTAGATCACACGTTCTCTGATCTTGAACTTTGATTAAATAACTTTTCAGTGTCTTAGCAATAAACTGGGATTTCTCATAGTAATTGGTGTAACAAATGAGATGCAGAATGCTTGTGGCCCTTAAAATAATTAAAAAATTTTTTCTTATTTTTTGTATAATGATTATATTGCATGCATGTATGTAAGTGCACCTGTGTCATGCAGGTCCCATGGAGGTCAGAAGAGGGTATCAGATCCCTTGGAACTGGAGTTACAGACAATTGTTAGCCACCATATGGGTGCTGGGACTCAAACCTGGGTCCTCTGCAAGAGCAGCCAGTGTTCTTAACCACTGAGCCATCTCTTCAACCCTAATATATATTTTTAACTTTTACACTTGGGTGTGTGTGTGTGTGTGTGTGTGTGTGTGTGTGTGTGCACGCACGCGTTTATGTGCATTTTTGTGTGTGTTTTCGTACATGCACCGGGGCCTATGTGGAGTTCAGGACAACTTGGGGAAGTTTGTTTTCCTTCCACCATGCGGGATGCAGGGAAAGAACACAGGTGGTCAGGCTTGGTGGCATCTTCACCTGCTGAGCCGTCTCATTGGCCTGGGTCCTTAAATACTAAGCATTTAATACGTATTAGGAAACATTCAGAGTTATTGTTAGGAAATTGAAAGGGGTAGAATGAGATTTACTTAGGTAAATTGGATATGGGGGGATGTCAGGACATTCTGTGTAGAGAAAGCTACTCCAGCACTGGGGAGGAGGCAGAAGTAGGCAGATGTGTGAGTTAGAGGCCAGCCCGAGTGTCTGGACAGCCTGGGCTAAATAGTGAGACCCTGTCCCAAACAGCTTTGGTAGTTACTGTGGAGCAGAAAGCAAGACTATGCTGATGTGATAGATAGTCAGGAGTGTGCTGTTTCGGGGAGACTAGAGGAAGCTCTTGTGCCTTTCTGTCTAGCACAAGTTGGTATTAGTAGAGTGAAACCAAAGTAATACTTAGGAGTAGAATTAGAGGAATCAAGTCCCTTCCGAAGGAACAGAGGAGACTGGGAAACACAGGGAAAGTAGCGGAGGTGGCAGCAAAGGCATTGATAGCCTGAAGGGACGTGTTTACCTCAGAACAGCTGACTTCTGAGAGAAAGCAAGTAAAATGGTGCGCTCACAAAGCTGGGCCTGGTGGAACACACCTGTGATCCCACCAATCAGGAGGTTGAGGAAGGGGGAGCCAGTTTGAGGCCGACCGAGTTACCTAGGGAGACTCTGTCTTAAACTGAAACATCATAAATTATAGTATCTACTCAAAATACCTGGTAACAGGTATCTTGTTTGTCCCTGTGAAGTACAAGCCCTGAAAGCTTGTGGTTTTTGTTTGCGTTCACATTCCCAAAGCCCCAAACACTGCTGGGACCATGCTCGGGCCCGGTTAATATGAGTGAGAGAATTGAATTATGATTATTTTCTGCTTAAACTTTATCCCCCATCCCACATTCTGTTGCGCTGTTGTGCTGTGCTTCCGTAGTGTTCTGTGCTCTGCTCTTTGTACTGTACTGTGCCGTGCCATATGTACTACTGTGGGGACTGTACTATAGGTTCCCGGTCATACAGCAGCCAGATGATCTTTCAAAATAAAATATTAGATTGTCATTCTTTAATAGAATAAATCATCCAAATATATAACAATTAAGAAGTAAATAAAATGTCAAAAAAGTCAGATTTCTATCATAGCCTTCAAAGTTCCCTTCATGGTTTGGTGCCTGCATCTTGAACACTTGCTTCACGGCTGCTACTTGACCCCTTTGCTCAGTGGCTTCAGTCTCTTTGGCCTCACACCAGTTCTCCTCTGGTGCCCACTCTTTCCCTGTTTTAGGGCTTCTGTTCACACTCCCCTACCTCGGACAACTGTTTAAAAATGAGGTAAGGTCTCATTATGTAACCCAGGCTGCTGGCCTTGAAGTCCTTAATCTCCTGCCTCAGCTCAGTCTCCTGAATACATGCCACCATGCACTTTTTCTCTTTCTCTCTCTTGCTCTCATTGGAGACAGGGTCTCCCTGTAGCCCCAGCTGCCATGGAACTCCCTAGGTAGACCAGGCTGGCTTTGGTTTCCCAGAGATCTTTCTGCCCCTAACTCCCAAGTGCTAGGATTTGGTGTGCACCACCATACGTGACTTTATCTTTGGGGACTTGCTATATTTTCTATTTTTTTTGAATCTCGGTATGTATTCCTGACTGGTCTGGAACTCACAGTGTAGACCAGGCTGACCTTCAACTCAAAAGATCCGCCTGCCTCTGCCTTCCATGTGCTGGTATTAAAATTGTGCACCACCGCAGCCCGCCCCATTCACTTTTCTTTGTAATACCGTACTTACTGTAAAAATTACCAAACTGTATTGCACTTAGACTGAGTTCTACATCTATGGCATTAGAAACTCATGTTCTCTTCACAGTCACACATGGTTCTGATACTTATCTATGGTTGAAAGTTCTGATGTGCAGTTTGGATTTGGTTAGTTTTAACTGTCAACTTGGCACAGTGTGGGGTCCCCTGGGATGAGAATGTTGGTGAGGGGTTGTCTAGATCAGGTTGGCCTGTGGGAGATTGTCTTGATTGCATTAAGGCTGGAAGATTCCACCCCCATGCACCCATGGTCCCCTATGTTGGAGAGAGATGGAGCTAAGCATGTGCATGTGTGCGTTCTCTACCTTTCATATTCCTGATTAGGCGCCTGACTAGCTGTGTCAGGTTTCTGCCTCCTTAACTGTCCTGCAACGATGGACTGTAACCTCTAATCTTGATCTAAAATAAACCTTCTCTCTTGAGTCTTATGTCAGTATCTTATCACACAGGCAGATGGAGCTAAGACAGTGAGCTGCTGGGGAGATAGAGACTAGAATCTTAATTGACATGGAATCCTGTTGACATGGAAGCACCAGGTGTCCTTTGTGGCCCATTAAAATGTGCAGCCTTCCGTGTATTTGATGTGTGATATCATTTATGTAGACTGCAGAGATTGACAAAAACTAATTTGATGTTGAAAGCTAGATTAGTGCTTCCCTTGTGGATTAGAAGTGCAGAGAGGATAAAGATAAAGGGGAGCCAGTAATGTTCATAATGTGATTTATTTCCTTAATATATTCTACAAACCAACATGTTTGTTTGAAAAATTAATCCCTTCATTTTACAGATGAAGAGGTGGGACTCCTGGACGCTTACTAAGGCCAGAGTCATTATCTGCACTATTTGCCTGGCTCGAAGATGTGTTGTTTTCCTAGTGGTCAAAGGTTGGTGGTCAGCTATTTGTTTATGGCATTTCCTGCCATCAGCCAAGGGTTGGGAGATGAGTAGTACTGGATGGCTTTAGTCCACTGGAAACAGGATCATGTGTGGAGTAAGTTTCAGGAAGAAGGGCCTGGACTTGATGCACAGATGGGCAGGGGCATCAGTCTCTCTCTTGTTTTCCCTGGCCAGGCTTTGATATGACTCAAGAAAATGTTTACTATGTGTGCTCTTTACCCAAGAAACATTTTTAATAGACAAGGGCCTTCCGTGTGGGAGCTAAGCTTTTCTGGCCATCTACTGGAAATTAAGCCCACTGTTGCTCACCCTGGCCTACACTGACCTGGCAGTTGCATCACCTGAGAGCTGTAGTCACTGTTGTTGGCCTGGACCGACAGCACCACAGAATGTTTAGCTTTAACCTGTATCCTTGGAAAAGCATCTTGTTTCTTAGATTGGAGCTGGAGAGATGGCTCAGCTGTTAAGAGCACTGGCTGCTCTTCCTGAGGACCTGGGTTGGATTCCCAACACCCACATATAACTTCAGTTGGCTAACAACCACCCATAACTCCACTTCAGGGAATCCGATGCCCTCTTCTGGCCTCTGTGGGCATTGCATGACAGGGGTGCACTTACCTACATGCAGGCAAAACACCTGTACACATAAAATAAAAATAATTTAATTTTTAAAAATGTATTATTACTGGAGGTTGGGCATGTGGAGGTCAGAGAAGAGCTCTGTGAAGTTGAATCTTTCCTTTTACCCTTATGTGAATTCCAGGGATCAAATTCAGGTGATTGGAGTTATGTGGCAAGTACATTTACCTATTGAGCCATCTAGCTAGCCACTACTTTTAAAGGTTTGTTTTTTACCTTTGCAAGACCGGGGCACTGTTTATTTTTGTTTTTTATTTTGAGACAGGGTCTCACTATGTAATCCTGTCTGGCCCGGAACTCATTATGTAGGCCAGTCTGACCTCTGCCTCCCTAGTACTGGGATTAAAAGCATGTATTCCCCTCACCCCCTAGCTTTTTAAAATTTTTATTTTATTTGTTGGTTTTTTGAGACAGTCTAGCTCTGTAGCCCTGGCTTACTTGGAACTTTCAGTAGTCATTCTGCCTCTGCCCATCCCCCCAAGTGCTGGGATTATAGACAAGCGCTGTCATACCTGCCTCAGAGTTTTTATTCTACAGCTTGATTTTCCCTACTATTGAGATGATGCCCTTCTGAGTACTATGTAGCCCAGGCAGGCCTTTGTGGACAGTCCTCTTGACTTCAGTGCTGGGATTACAAATGTGCACCACCATACCTGGTTTGCCTTCTGGTCATATCTGATGTCCTAGGAAATCAGAGGTTTTCTACTCTGGCTAGTTAGGTATACAATCTGTTCCTACTTCTGGATAAGGTAGGAGCTGTGGTATACTACAGCTGATTGTTAGAGACAATTTTAGAAATGTTGGGATGGGGCTGGAGAGATGACTCAGCAGTTAAAGAGCACCAGCTGCTCTTGCAGAGGACCCAGGTTTGGTTCCCAGCACCCACATGGTGGCTAACGAGTTTGTAGCTCCAGTTCCAGGGGAATCTGATGCTCTCTTCTGGTCTCTGCAGGCATTGCATGACACATGTGCACTTACATACATACAAACGAACACTCATACACATAAAAGTAAATTTGGAAAAAAAAATTTAATGTCCAGATGTACCAGGCATATTGGTGTAGCCCTTTAATCCTAGCACTCAGGAGACAGAGGCGAATCTCTGTGATCAAGCCTAGCCTGGTCTACATAGCAGGTTCCAGGTCAGCTGAGGCTATGGGGAGACCCTGTCTCAAAAAGACAAAAAAAATTAAATGTTGAGATTTTGGGGACGAGTTCTCTTTTTTTTCTTTTTGGTCTTTTTGAGACAGAGTCTCCCTGTAGCCCCAGCTGTCCTGGAACTCACTATGTAGACCAGCCTGGCCTTGAACTCATAGAGATCCACCTGCCTCTGCTTCCCAAGTGCTGGGATTAAAGGCATGTGCCACCACGCCCAGCTCTGAGACTAGTTCTTATTTATTTAGTATATAAAGTAATGTGCTTCATTATGGCATTTGTTTAATTCTTTCAAAATTTTTAAAAATTTCGCTTATTCATTTACTGTATATGAGCCTTTTGCCTGTGTGTATGTAAGTGCACCACATATATGGAGTTACAGACAATTCTTAGCTGCCATTTTGGTGCTGGGAACTGAACTTGGGTCCTGCAAGAGCAACCAGTGTTCTTAACTACCGATCCATCTTTCTAGCCCCTCTGAGAAATTTTAAATTGTTATTTTATATAATTTATAAAAATGGTGTAGTTTGGTAAAATTAAGTTTTAAATTGGGGTTGAGGGAAGAAAGAGAAACATAAAAAAGTGAGTATTAAAGTTATTTTACCTCCTATGTTACATATGACTATTGTGCTTTTACAGTAATTTACATATATTGTGTTTCTGTGGCAGAGATACTATATAATTGTGCCATGTGTTGCTGTGTACTTCTTTCCATTTGTGCTTGTAGTAATGCCATAGCTTGAAATTGTAAGAGCACTCCAGGCACTGGAAACCCTATAAACCAGGACTTGTATACCACTTTTCAGTTATTAACATTTTTCTGCATGCTTTTTCTTATGATTATGTCTCTCTTTGATGTTGAGCTCTTTTCTGCCAAGGTTGAAATGATACCTTTGTCTCTCCCCCTTTTATTTTATTCTGTGAACTCTAACCACCATGACCTCTCCACAGAGTCCTCACTATTGTCCTAACTCTGGGAAACTAGTGAGCTGGTTGTCTGTGATTAACTTCCCTACTCTGCAGCCTAGAAACACTGTGTTGTTTTTATGAGACAGATTCTCTCTATAGTCCTAGCCAGCCTTGAACTCACAGAGATCGCCTGCATCTGCCTCTTAACGTGCTGGGATTTAAGGTGTGGGCCACCAAGTCTGGCACCTAGAAACTCTTGAAACAGTGAGCCAAGGCAGTGAATAAGAGACACGCATTACTTTTTTTGTTGATTGATCCCTGACCTGTAGTATCTGGTTTCTAAAGTCTAAAAATAATCCACTTACATTTTTGCTCAGTTTTTAGTAGGTTCAAATAGGAGCATACACTTACTGTCTCATGGCCAGAGAAGTCCTTTAGAAGAGTTTTAGAAAGGAGAGTGATAGAGTCAGATAAGTATTTTATGTGATTTTTTGTGCACTGCATTTTAGAACAGGACTTAAAGCAGAAGGTCTGAAGAGATGGCATTTAATGTCTTAGTTTGTTTTCCTGTTGCTGTGATAGAATGCCAACAAAAGCAACTTACAGGAGAAAGAAAGAGTTCATGTGGCCCATGGGTCCAGGTTAACGTCCACCGTGGCAGAGAAATCACAGTAGCAGGAGCTTGGAGAAGTTGGTGACATGTCCCCAGTCAGAGGAAGAGAGTAGTGACTACGTGCGTGCCTTTGCTCAGCTTTCATTCTTCTTCAGTACATACCAGGGTCTCCTGAGTGGGGTACCATCACATCAACTTGTGGGAGTCCTCCCACTTCAATGAACACAATAAAGATAATCCCCAGCAGAGATGCTCATGGGCTCATCTCCCGTGGTAATTCAAGTGACTGATGATCAAGACCTAAGGATAATCACCAGTGACAGTATTAGAGAGGTGGAAAGCAATCTGAAAGCTATTTAGGAGGAATGATCTAGTGCAGGGTTTCTAAAAGGATGGGTCATGACTTGTTTAAATCTGAATCTCCTATGTATTTGATACAATGAACATTTTTTTTGCCCCTTTTTTTGTTTGTTTTTGTCTTTTTGAAACAGGGTCTCCCCTATAGCCCCAGCTGGCCTACAACTCACTATGTAGACCAAGATGGCCTTAAACTCACAGACATCCACCTACCTCTGCCTCCCCAGTACTGGGATTAAAGGCAAATGCTACCATGCCCGCTTTCTCAGTTTAATGTTTATAAACACTATAAAGTATAGAAGACAGTGATGTAACGTACAGCGTCATTCTTGAGCAGCAGCCCCGATTTGAGTTGGCCTGAGGTGCCTAATTAAAATGACGGTTTATATATTGGTGTCCAGACTGCTGAATCTGAATTTCTGAATTGATTTGGTCTAGAATAGAAACAAGTACACGAAAGTACCCCACAGACATGATCTCCTCTGAACTTCACGATAACTCTGAGATAGTGGCAAGTAGTGTGTCCACATTTTACAGATGAAGAAATAAAATATAGGCAAAGTGGCTTGGTTTTAGTCACTTAGGAGTTGATGACAGAAATAACACTTCATCTCCTATCTGTCTGACTATAAAAATAGCTGTGTTTGTGTGCCATCCAGCTGAACCTGTGATTCTGAGCACTTCCGGGACTGGGAGATGAGTCTTTTCTCTCTGGTCATGCTTTATTTGTACCAAGTAAGCATTTTCTTTTTTTCTGGCAAATACTATGAAAGACTGCCTAGGAAAGGTATGTATATCTTTGACTGTTGTTATCTGGCTTCTTTATGCTCTACAGCACATACTAGTATTTTCACTTAAAACAACAAAAGAATCTGATGTTAAATACGTGTCTATGTATAACCTTTCATTTGAGTTTTCTAAGCTCTTACAGACATAATACAAAGTACTGTAGTATCTTGCCACCTAACCTCCATCTAGTTAGACTCTGCAGTCCTATTTCCTATAATGTGCTGTTGCTTATCCCTTTTCTTCATGACCAGGACTGACACTCTGTAGAGGTTCTGTAGTCCTTTGAAGGCCTCTCATGTGTCATGAATCTGAGATCCTGGAGTCTAGCACAGCAGTGCCAGTGTTAGATGGCAAATAGTAGAAAAGATCATTCTTTGTAGGGAAGATTGGTTTTTAGATTTGCTGTTGAAGGCCTGAATAGTCAGTGAATTTTATTAGTACATGGAAACAAGCAAAGCTTTGTTTTGGAGAGTAAAGAAAATAAGGCTTTAGGAATAGGGCTTCCATAGTTTCTGTTTTGAACGCCTTTAGAAAGACAAATAGCTGTTTTTCAAACTTGTAGAACTTAAGTTACAAAAATGTAAAATAATTCAAATGAGAAAAAATTGTTGAAATTTGTTACAATTAAAAGTAGTTTACTCCAGAAAGTAATGTAGCTTTTTGTTTTTTTGTGGAATGCCTAACTTTGGCATGTGTAGTGAATAAATGAGGACCACAAATTTAGGTGATGTGAGTGTTTGGGCTGGTTTAATTACTTTGTTAGAAGAGAAGGAAAAACAATTGCCTGCCTCTGCTCTCTGGGATTCTTTATTGATTTTGAGGGAAGGTGTCTTATAGTTTGGGCTGGATTTGAACTCTGTGTAAGTGAGGATAGCCTTGAACTTTCATCGTTCTGCCTCTACCTCCCAAGTGCTAGGATTAGGGTTAGAAGAAGCATTTCATTACAGCTTTAACATATTCAGTAACATGTTCCAGAGCAAGAGTACATCTCTTTCACAAGTGGGTGCAAGTTTCTAGGATCACAGTTGAATTAATACAGTTATACAATATTGAACTCAGTATAAGCCCTGTAAGACATAAAATTGAATGAGTTTTTAACCTTTAAAAAAGATCTCCATTTCATTTTAGAATATATTGTTCCTTGCAGAAAGACTCATTGTTTTTGCTACTAACACTGAGATGTTGGTGCATGCATCTCTAATCTGTATGTATCTGATTATTACTAGTCATAATCAGTTGCACTTGGATCCTTGGCACCTGTGTATGTCTATAAAGTCATCGGGTAGATTTCAGTGGTAATGTTTATCACCTCTACTAATTAGCATGATGTAAATTTCCATGCTTCCTCCTCAAATATAATACATTATTTAAAATTTCTTGTTTTTTTTTTCTCTGTGTGTGTGTGTGTATCACACAGAACATCCCAAACCATCTTATTCAACCAACTATACATCCACTTCCCAGATGGCACCCTCCCATAGCCTCCCTACCCCCACTAGAGCCCCCCCCCCTTTTTTTAGACAGGGTCTCCCTGTTGCCCCAGCTGACTTGGAACTCTCCAAGTAGACCAGGTTGGCCTGTACTCACCGAGATCCACCTGCCTCTGCCTCCCAAGTGCTGGGACAAAAGGTGTGCACCACCATACCTGGCTAGTCTAAATTTTTTTTTAAACAAGAAGTTAGAGGGCTGGAGAGATGGCTCAGTAGTTAAGAACACTGGTTGTTCTTGCAGAAGACCTGGGTTCGAATCCCAGCATCCACATGGCAGCTAACAACTATCTGTAACTCCAGTTCCAGGAGATCCGACAGTCTCTTCTGTCCTCCGCAGGCATTGCACGACACAGGTGCACTTACCTACATGCAGGCAATACACACGTACACATAAAATAAGAATAATATATTTTTTTAAACAAGAGGTTAGAAATGTTTGCACAGCTGTATTTCAGTTTATTTTTATGTTTTTGTTTTTTTCTTAAGGTACTGCAGTTTGTCCTCAGTTCCTGATATGTGTTAAGCATGTATCCTGTCACTGAACTATATCCCTAGCTCCTCAGTGGTTTTAAATTTGTTATTTTGAGACAGGGTCTATATAGCCCAGACTGGCCTGGAACTCAGTGTCTTCCTGCCATGGACTCTGAGTGCTGTGAGTATAGGTGTGAGCTACCACACTCAACTTCTCTGTATTTAATCACTAGTTTCCTATTTACATCTGATTAATAAGGCCTGTACAGGCTATGATCTGTGCTAAGAACATTGTTTATCTACTTACTTGTTTGTTTAATTAATTAATTGATTGATTGAGAGAGGGTCTCACGGTGTAGCCCTGCCTGGCCTGGAACTCAGTGAGTAGACCAAGTTGGCCTCAAACTCACAGAGATCTGCCTGCCTCTGCTTCCAAAGTGCTAGAATTAAAGGCATATGATACTACTTTGTTTTTGAATGATTACTTTAGAAGAACAAGTATGCGTGCGTGTGTGTGTGTGTGTGTGTGTGTGTGTGTGTGTATGTATGTTACTAGAAATCAGTTTCAGCTTCCTGCATCCTAGGCATGTGCTCTACTACTAGGCTATACCTGTAGCCCCTATCAAATATTTTAAAGACATATTTAAGGGAAATTAAAAAATTTCCCCCTTTTTTTATGTTTGTGTATATCTTATGTTACGGTACATGTGGAGACCAGAGGTCAATGTTGGTGCGTCTTCCTTGATTGCTTTCACCTTATTTTTTGAAATAAAATCTTTCACTAAACCTGGAGCCTTGCTGATTGACTGTTGACTGGCTGGCTGGTCAGCAAGAACCAGAGATCCCCTGGGGATTGAACTCAGGTTGTCAGGCTTGGCTTGGCTTGGCATGTACTAAGCCATCTTGCAAGTCCCCCAGTACTTCATTCTAAATATTATATGTTGGCTTCTTAATGTTATCCTGTTAATTAATGTCTGAGTAATTGCAGACTTCTATAAATGATTATGCATCTGCATTGGTAGTAGTAAAGGAATCTAAGGAGTTTGTAATCTGCTGGAATTTGAATCTAGAATTATATTTAGAATTTTTTAATTAATATTTACAGATTTGTGATAGATGCTAACAAATGATCTTACTCTGTTGAAGTTAACATGTATCATGGCTGTTGAAGTTAACATGTATCATGGCTAATATAAGGAATTATTTGTGCATTTTATTAGAAAAATGAAGTGGGCTAAATGTGTTTTAATACTGTTTATATCCACAAACCCATGAACAAGAATGTAGCTGTAGTGACTCCATTGTGGTTTCCCTTCACAGATACCAAGTTGTGCTAGCACAACCATATAAATAATTACCTGAAGTCTCAATGTAACATGACCGTTAACAGTGATGACACATAAATGCAGATGCTTGGGAATCATGTACTAGGTGAAACACTTCAAAAGGTAAGAAAAGATTGTGGTATTCTAAGACTGAGTGAGATATAGTTAGATGTAGTTAACTTTTTTCAGTGTATCTGACTTTTAAGAAAAATGTCTACAGGAGCCTGTATTTGATGCTGGTACAACTCAGCTGTAAATACCTGTTCTTTTGTGAAAAGAACAGTGGCAGATATTTTTAACTGGCAAATATAGTAGGTGATGTTTCTGTTGTGAATTCTGCTGAAAAATGTCTTAACGATGTGGCTGGAACTTCCATATGCGCATAGGGCCACTACTATCTAGAAACATGCCCTGTTTTGCTTGTGGACTTCAGGATGAGGGCAGTGACGTGGTCAGTTGATGTGTTTGGTATAAGAGTCAGTTTTCCAGTCAGGCTTACTTTCTGTAGGATCTTGCTTTCCCTGTTCTTTCCTTCTTCATGTTAATATAGAACTTGTAACATGTAGGGAGAGATAGTATATATAGGTAGTGTATCTACTTTGTGTTTTTGCAAGAATTTGCAAGACATATTTAGGAGAGGTCTTTTAGGTAGCTCTATTCCTTGCTAAGCAACAATAATCTCTTCCTAAGTGTAAAATTTATATTAACATATGCTTTACCACAGGAAAATCAATAAGGATTTTCAAGGTTAAAAATGTATATATTAGAGGCTCGGAGTGGTGGCGCACAACTTTAATCCCAGCACTCGAGAGGCAGAGGCAGGTGGATCTCTGTGAGTTCGAGGCCAGCTTGGTCTCTGTAGTGAATCCAGGCCAGCTAGGGCTACAGGGAGACCCTGTCTCAAAAAGATGAATGGGAATGTAAGTTCAGGGAGAAGAAAAAATAAAATTACCTTATTACAGAAGAACATTTACACTAAGAAAAGTTATTTTAAGAATGAGTATAGTAGGTATCAAATCATTGTAGTACTTATTTAGATTCTATTGGCTATACTTAAGTAGATCAGTACATCATCAATTTTAAAAGTAATCTATTTTTACTACACAGCAACTCTAGTTCACAAGGTTTGATAATTGTATCAGTTCTTAATTATAATACTTTCCTTAAAATAGTATCAATTTCGGAATATCTAGTTTAAGCTTATAATAAAGTGACACTTTCTATCATAGATATCTGCTTGTCATTTTTTCTGGTACTGTTGTTGCAGATGGGCAGTCCTAATAGCCTAATTAACTAGATCGTACATACTCTGAAAAGGACATCTTAATCTAGTAGTGAAACTACAGTTAATTGGAACATGCCAGGAATTGAAATGTAATTAGGTTAATTAAAATATGTGGCTGAGGACTAGAGAGATGGCTCAGTGGTTAAGAATATTGATTGTTTTTGCAGAAGACCTGGTTCAAATCCTAGCACCCACATGGCAGCTAACAACTGTCCATAACTCCAGTTCCAGGGGATCCGATGGCCTCTTCTGTCCTCCATGGGCATTGCACAACATGGGTGCGCATACGTGCATGCAGGCAATACATGCATACACCTAAAAATAATAAAAATAACAAAAACAAAACAAAAATACCTGGTTGAGTATTCCACTTAGAAAAGCTTTCCTGTTTTTATCCTGTTGAAAATAGATACAGAACACTTTTTCTAGAGAATTTTGGAAATTCTCTAGAAATCCTTTAGGTCATGTTTTGTTCTGTTTCCAGAACAGAACTGAGTTATATTTAGATTCAAATTAATGATTGAGCTGTTATTGAGATTTGGTATATTTCAAGCTCTTTTTATTTTTCGTTTTCTACAAGTTCTGTTCCAGTTGCTTAGTATACCTGAAGCTGGCTCCAAGAAGCAGCCCCCAAAAGCGTTACTTTGAAAAAGACTATTTATCTGTTATATCTTTATCATTGGAGTAAACTGTTAGCATCAGTTAATTTCTTTAATTCTTATTCTTGTTATTTTTTTTTTAAAGAGAAGAATTAAGAGGTTATAGTATTCGTCATGGCCGAAGCTGGGGGCCTGGAACCTGATGCCTGAGCTCTGCTCTAGATCACAGCTCCGTCTCCTTGGAACATCAGGAAAAGAGAATATCCACAATGGTAGATCTGTGGTTGATCAGGTGAGTTATTTAGTTTTGGAGCAGAAAGACAACTGTAGTTTAAGTTTTATTTTATTGTTTTGGGTGGGAAGAGACTTGTTAAATTTCTCTAGGTCTTTCTCTGTGACTTGTACTTTATAGGACTCAGCAGCTTCTGGGGATTAAATATTTTTCTGCCCTTTTCTGGGGAACGGAATAATTGAAATGTCTGTGGGAATCTCTGGTCTAGGCCATTAAATCTGTCCTTAACCTACATGTGTAAGGGCATTGTGAAATTCCTTGACTTGTCTTTCTTTGTTGTCTTGTGTATATTCATTCAGATTTATCATCTCTATCTGATATATCTGTATCTACCTGTCAGTCATCTGTCATCTCTAACTCTTGATGAGAAAGAAGAAATCCTTTTTTAAAACATCATAGTAGAGTTTCCAGACTTCCAAGAGGTGACTGCTAAGGACCTTTTGATAAATTGTGCGGAAGGTTCACAGGTTTCATTTTCTTGCTATATAGTCACAGTTGCACAGCTGAAACAATGGGTCTTTTTAATTTTTTATTTTATTTTATGTATAACAAGTACTGAGTGCACGCATGTTATACAGTGCTGCAAGGAGGTCAGAAGAGGGTGTCGGATCCCCTGGAACTGGAGTTATGGACAGTTAGCTGCCATGTGGGTGCTAGGAACCGAACCTGGGTCCTCGGCAAGAGCAACTGGTGCTCTTAACCACTGAGCCATGTCTCCAGCCCCATAATTGTTCTTTTAAAAGAATTTTTTGGCTGGGTGTGGCAGTACATGCTGGTGGTCCCAGCACCTGAGAGGCAAGCGGATGGCTGAGAGTTTGAGGCCAGGTCTGGCTTCATAGTGCTTTCCAGGCCATTCAGCGTTGCACAGCAAGACTGTCTCAAAACAAAACACAAAACCCTGTGGAGCACTGTACGATGAGCAAAGACTGAGCAGTTTGTGTTCTAGAAAGTAGAGAAGTGGTCACAGTCTTGGTGACACTTCTCAGATGCTCTTACTCTCTTTTTCTTTTACTTTGGCTTTTCCACCTGAAAATATACAAGTATTATGACCGGTTTTCTAAGTTTTTCACATACTAAAACTCAGTATTCTGATAGTAAACAAGAATTTCGGTGTTAATGTTGGTGCTAATTGCCAGCTCCTCAGTTCCCAAAAGAAACTTTCACACCTTTGCTGAGTAGAATGGGAGCCAGAGGTCACTGGCAGTATGTCCTGAGACACCTTTCTTTAATGCGAAAGCGATAGCTGCAGCAGTATTTCACTGGAGGCCTCTTTGTCTAACCTTTATCACTGCTTAGGCCCTGATCACAGGGCCTAGAAACTTGTCATCTGAAACATGGCTGAGAGCGTTTCAGAGAGTGCTTCAAAGTTTTATAGTTTTGGGTAGAATTGATTCAAGTTTGAAGGCAGTTCAGTGGATGTCAGATAAATAGATAGGATGTGTGGATTTAGGTGAGGTTGGGGCTTATGTGAACGGACAGGCTGGAGTTTGGTTGTCTGTTCCATCTCAGTCTCTTCATTAGGATGGAAACTTGTGAGAATGGGGAATACAGAACAGTGTTTAATTCCAGTGATGGCTCATACTCTATTCCTTCTGCATTCTAGAAAATGCTACTCCTTATTAGCTGGTGGGTAATAGGAAAAACTTTAGTCTGGTTAGTAGGTTGGGTTTTGTCCATATGAGTATGTTAGCTAATGGTTTTCCTTAATTTTGAAACTACAGTGATAGAATTTCTGTTTCCAGATGGGTACTGGCTGAGGTTTTCACTGTGTCTCCTATTCTAGTTAATCAGCGGGTATTTCTGAGATAAATGGTGAATGGGTGCATTTCTACTCCCTTAGCAGTTTCATATTTGGCATGAATATAATTATATGCCCAGTCCTCTTCACTGGATTCTTTAGTGACTTTATATTTGACTAAAGTGAGGAAATCAACAGCCTTAGTCTGTAGAACTTCCTAATAAGTTTGGCAGTAATGCAAACATTTTTAGGTTAAGGTCCCTTTTTGATAAATGGCTTTGTACTCAGTTATCAGGTAATTGCAAAGAGCATGTATACTTTATGTATGTTTATCCAAAAATAGGAGAGACAGGAGGAAGAACAGCAGAGGGGAGACTGTTCAGATTTTGTTTTACTCTAGCCTTCATCACTTCAGGCTTTTAAGTGTATGTAACACGTTAATTCCATTCAAAGTCACTGTACAACATACTGTTTGATGCTTTAGTCAGGAGGACCTACCAAGTACTTAAAGACAATATTGTATTTAATTTGGTTTGAAATTTGATTTAGTCTGAATGAAATGATTTAAGACAGTGCTTCTTATTCATATACACACACACATATGAATGAATGAATGAATGAATCTCTCAATCGTTAGGGACTAAGATTCTGTATTTCTTTCTTTTTTCCTTCTTGCCTCTGTTTCTTCTGTTCTGAGTATGAAGCCCCTGGGCATTCTAGGCAGGCAGGCAGATCACCAGGCTACACTTGCAGTGCCCATTCCGCATTTCTAACAAGCTTTGGAGACGTGCTCTGATGATGTTCTTCAGATTATAGCATTTTTAGCACCGGAGGATCTTTGTTGCAAAATAGATTTTTTGTTTGTTTAGTTTATTAGTTCTCTCTTAAGACAGGGTCTTGATAACTACAGCCCAATAGTTGGGATTTACTGTGGTTGTTGAATGGAATTAAAACCCTTTTTAGGGGACAAAAAACATCTTTCATACAAATCAGTGTTTTGGGTTTATAACTGACGTGATAAAGGCAATAGGGCTTTTCTAGGTGGTGTTTGATAGTGATTTTCATTTACCTGTGTATGTGTATGCATATATACACACTTTTTTTAAAGTAATTCATAGCATTATGAATTAATAGCATATATTACATTCACAATCGTCTCTTGTGGAAGTTTGTATTATAAAACAAGTTTTGCTCTTATTCAGATTGTGTGGAAAGAAAAGAATGGTTAAGGAAGGCTAGTTACTGAAATCATTTAAGAGGCTTATATGCCTTTAAGTGGCATTGCTTTTTAAAAGTAGTGCTTGCCAGGTTGCTGATATTCCATCTGAACTACATGTTATGAAAGGTAGTTAAATTCGCATTTGATGTTATACCTTGTTTAGAAAATTATTATTAGTTTTCTATTCCTATTTACATAGATATTTAGGATTTAACTTTCAGACTTAAAGAGTTCCAGATTTTGGTACATCATAAATTGCCTCTTATTTTTCAGTTTATGTTCTTTAAAACATTTGAAGTTTACCTTACATTTATTGTAACCGAAAAAGGAAATTTTGGAACAGTCAGTGTTTTATTATTATTATTATTATTATTATTATTATTATTATTATTAAAGTAAAACAGGAGTGTCAGCTTGGTGATGAGACCAGCAAAAGCGAACTCCATGTCCGAGATTGCTTCAGTCAGTCTCCGGTCAGTAGAAGTTTACCAGGAGAGTGTTTCCATGTTCCCATACCTGCTATTAACTTGATTTCTATAAAATTCTCTAGAATAAATAATTGTGCTTTAATTCCAGGGCTGATTTTTTTTTTTTTTTTTTTTTTAGGAACTGGGGAAAGCCTTAAAAATATGCCAAACTTTAAAACAAAGCTAAGCTCAAACAATTTACCTGTTTTACAGAGCACTCTTCTCACTTCATTTATCAGTGAGTGTAAGCAGGGAAGCAATTTGTGTGTGTGTGTACACTGTATGTGTGTGTGCTCCTGCACGAGATGAATTACATATTCCTAATTTCTTAAGTGTAATTATTCCTTTCAGGGTAGTTCCTGTTTTCTTCTAGCTTCTTAAAATAATCTGGGTTTTTTTTGTTTGTTTGTTTTTTGTTTTTTTTTTTGGTCTTTTTGAGACAGGGTTTCCCCGTAGCCCCAGCTGGCTTGGAACTTGCTTTGTAGACCAGACTGGCCTTGCTTGAACTCAGAGAGATACGCCTGCCTCTGCCTCCCAAGTCTTTTACTTGGTGGCATGGCTTTCTCTAGAGACTCTGAAGCTTTGATTTGCTGTGTTGTTAGCCAGTGCAAGCCAGTGTTGGGACTTCTGTCCACTTATGTGGACAGAAAGATTCTACTGCAGCCAGAATTTTTGTATGCCAAATGACTATCACAGGATTTGCCTTAAACCATTTAGTAAAAGCATTAGAATGATTGGAATAATGTTTGTAAGATACCTGTTGTATGGCTTCAAGGGTGTTATTTAGTAACCAAAATGAAATCTTATCTTGAGATAGATCATTTCTGGCTACTTTGTGCTCATCTGAAAGGCAGATACAACGGTGAACATGGTTCTAGAGTCCTGTATGAACTAGCTTTAGAACTGTCAGCAGGCTATTTAAGCTGTCTGTGCTTCAAGTCCTTCATTTGTAAAGTAGGAATGATGATGGTATTTGTCTGAGTTGTGAGACATCAGTGAATGAGGGCATGTTAAACATAAAAATCAGTTTCTAGAGCATGTTAACTGGCCTAGAATTGTTTGCTGTCATTTATATCATTGTTGGAAAATTTAATAAACTTTTGTCCCATTATTTATTAATAATGGCTATACTTGGATAAAGTTACAGCTTTATACTTTTGTTTTAGATATATTAACTATTACCTTTTTTCTCATTATTTTGTTTACATTTTTGAAGGTTTCCCAATGAGTGGATCATGATGACCGTATGGTAGGGACTTGCCATAGTATGGCTGCTTCCCGATCTACTCGTGTTACAAGATCAACAGTGGGGTTAAACGGCTTGGATGAATCTTTTTGTGGTAGAACTTTAAGGAATCGTAGCATTGCTCACCCAGAAGAAATCTCTTCTCATTCCCAAGTACGATCAAGATCACCAAAGAAGAGACCAGAGCCCGGGCAAATCCAGAAAGGAAATACGAATGGAAGAGCTTCTGATTTAAAACAGCAGAGTGCTCGAGAATCATGGGTAAGCCCTAGGAAGAGAAGACTTTCTTCTTCAGAAAAGGATAACATAGAAAGGCAGTCCATAGAAAATTGTGAGAGAAGGCAAACAGAACCTGTGTCACCAATTTTAAAAAGGATTAAACGTTGTCTTAGATCTGAAGCAGCAAACAGTTCAGAAGAAGATTCTCCTATAAAGTCAGACAAGGAGTCAGTAGGACAGAGGACAGTAGTGGACAATGATGCAGAGTGTGAAGGGACTAAACGAGCTTGTCGATGTCTTCTACTGGATGGTTGTGAGAAAAGGGAAATTAAAAAGGTGAATGTCAGTGAGGAAGGGCCGCTTAACTCTGCAGTAGTTGAAGAAATCACAGGCTATTTGGCTATCAATGGTGTTGATGACAGTGATTCAGCTGTTATAAACTGTGATGACTGTCAGCCTGACTGGAACAGTAGACAAGATAGCACTGATTCCTGTGTGCTGCGGGAGAAATCATTAGCTGGAGATGGGCATTTGGAAACCCAGACTTCAGTGGTCCTTGATAGTAGGAAGGGGGACAGTTATGTAGAGCGTGGCGTGCCCTGCACACAGTCAGACGTGCAGGTCAAGTTGGAGGACCACAAAATAGTGACTGCCCGCCTGCCGGTGGAACATCTTAATCAGCTGACTGCTGGGCCAGCTTCAGGCCCTATTGCTGAAATCCAGTCCTCTGTAAGAGATTCTGAGGAGGAAGTAGATGTGGTGGGAGATAGCAGTGCCTCCAAAGAGCAGTGTAATGAAAACACTGGTAAAGCCCTGGACACAGAGCCTGAAAGAATGCCAGTCTCCGGAGCACCAGAACCACCATCTGCCCTAGACTGTGCTGCAGCTGAGATGATGTCTCTATCAGAACCTCAAGAACATCGCTATACGCTGAGGACTTCACCGCGAAGGGCGGCCCCTACCAGAGGCAGCCCCACTAAGCACAGCTCTCCTTGCAGAGAAAACGGACAATTTGAGGAGAACAATCTTAGTCCCAATGAAACAAATACAACTGTTAGTGATAATGTAAGTGAGTCTCTCACAAATCCTGTTGAAATTTCTCAAAATGAAAAAGTTGTATGTTGTGACCCCCAAAACTATGGAAGCGGAGGACTAAGTAAGCCACACCCAGAGGCAAGAATGAATATTGGACATTTGCCATCTGCCAAAGAGAGTGCCAGTCAGCACACTGCAGAAGAGGAGGAGGATGACCCTGATGTGTATTACTTTGAATCAGATCATGTGGCACTGAAACACAACAAAGAGTATGTGTAAATATGGTAACCGTGGATTCTGCTTTGTTTAAATTCCCCAGGTCTTCAGTATTTAATCATGAATGTCTGTTTTTAGTATTTTCATTACAGGCGAAATTAACGCTTTAGCTATAATTTTAGCTTTAACCTAACGACTTTCTCACTTTTAAAAAACTTAAAAAGGAAAGACTTTTGAAGTTGAGCTTCATTATGACAGTTATGACAGTATGGGTTTTCTAGTTCTAGTGTCCCAATATCCAAACTAGAAAAGGCAGGTGGAACAGTGTTATATTAGTGTGTCAAATGGGAAGACAGCAACACACTGTGCTTTGTAGTTGTAGAGATTTGTAATGTCTGTGCCTTTAAAATGTATTGAACACTGAGTATGTGGACATTGTCCAGATATTGGAAGCCTGAAGCTAGAAATTATTTTAATTGATATAACCTCCAGCTAAAAATTTTGATTTAAGAATTAGGCAATTTAAGGATGTGCCATTGTTACTATAGAGAGCTCCACGTCATATTTTCATGTTAGCTGAGAGTCAGTATCTATTCAATACTTGACGCAGACCATCTGACACAACTCTTGTTAACAGTAACTACCAGTTCTCAAACTTTGCTACAAAGGAATAAAGAATTCTGTATCAAAAATTTTCAGAGCTGTCTCCATAATCCTGAAAGGGGCTATTAAGTGCTTATTAAAAATATTTTAGTGGATAACAACAAATTTAAATTAGTTATTTTTATTCTTATAGGCTGGCTTTTGATTGTACTACCACGGTCATACTACCATGATCAAATTATAGTGGTTGTACAAAAAAAATTATTTTGAGAAGTATTTCTAATCTTTCTGTTGAGATAGTGCCTGATGAAAGCATCAGATCCTAGCTGCAGGCCATGATCTTGCCCCACTTAGATAGTTCAGGGCTCTGACCTGGTAACACTGTGTGGCCTTTAGCATAGGTTTCTTCTGAAAATTTTAAAAATCAAATTTTAATATTGGATTTAAGAGAGAATTTTATCTGAATGTTCTATAAATGTTTGTAAGAATGTTAGGAGTGTTACATAATTGAAACCTGTTTGAGGTAGAAAAGCATAATTGTATAAATGAAAACCTTTGGATTAGAGATAAGGTGAACTGGGCAAGGTGGCACATCTGCATAGTTCCAGCACTGGAAAGGCTGAGGTGGGGCAGCCAGGGTGACAGAGGGAGACCGTGTCTCAGAAAGCAGACCAAACAGTCAACATCTATTTCTTTATACCCGTTTTCAAAAGTTACACTTTTCACCTGCAGGAACAAGGAAGCCGAATACATAATTTGGAGACATGCTAAGACCTCAAAAATAGGATATTTTACTTTATTTCCTTATTTTTGAAATGGGGTCTTCCTGTGTTGCCCAGATTGGTCTTGAGTTGATTCTCCTCCTTCAGCTTCCAGACAGTATGGGACTATAGGCATGTGTTACCATGTTCAGCTTAAACAAATGTGAATTTTTATAGAGCTTTCTTTTCTTTTGAACTGAACCCAACAAATGCTAGGTACATGTTGTACTGTTGAGCCATGTCCCCAGTACCATGAAATGATATTTTAGTGGGGGTTTCCCCTTGTTTTTTGTTGTTTCTATCTTAAAAAAGATACTCTCCTTAAAGTTTGACAGGTTATTGATCCTGAAAAGTAATTCACTGTCATGTCATTAAAAAAGAAAAAAACGAAATTCATGATGATTTACAAGGATGGTGCTCTCATAACACGATCACCCAAATCATGGCTCTGACTTTTAGACAGTGGTGTTCTATGTTTGTCAGCAGGTGATTTTGTGGTTTCTTAGGAAATACACATAGAGTCCTTTGGAATTTGGATGCTGTTTGCTTCACAAGGATAGCAATGTTAAAAACTATTAAATGACTCTTGATGAAAGAAATCACTCATTCTTGTCCCCCCCCCCGCACTTTCACTTTTGCCATATTCAGACTCCTAAGGTGATGACACTGTTTGACACTTTATTTTTAGGTTATTTGTTTATGTATTTATGTATTTATTTTTATTTTTTGCTTACATTGCTAGGGATCAAAACCATGGCCTTGTACATGGTAGGTAAGTGCTCTACCACCGTGCTGTCTCTCCAGCTCTGTTTTTTTTTTTTTTTTTTCTCCCCTCTTCTTCCTCAGTGGTGCCTGAGGCTTGTGTAGCAGAAGTTTGATATAGATATTCTCTTCAAGGATAAGCCCTCTGCAGTCTTTTGTTCTCTGCACTTTGACCATTTATGTCTTTCTGAAAATTAATCACCATCTGTTGCAAAAGGAAGATTCACTGGTGAGAGTTGAGAGATGCATTAATATTTTTCTTCTGCCTGAGACTTAGATATAGAGGATCATTAGATGTGTCACTTAGGACTAAGCTTCTCCTAGACTCTTACTCTGGAACTGAACAGTTGTGGACCTCTGTTATAGTATGCTTGAGTTGCAAAAAGAAGTTTCTTTGATGAGTGGTGAGAGGTACACTTGTGTGTAAATGTGAGGATGCATATTCTGAATACAGTAAGAAATTTAATGTTGGATATAACTTCTTTTGTTTTATAAAACATTCCCATGTTTTATATCCAGAGCTCAGAGATAATTGGATATAATGCTGACTTTTTTAAGTTTTCATTGCTTAAAAATAGCATCATTATAACTGTCCAGTGTTTTCAGGTCTCAGGTGAATTTATAGCAGTTTGAAAGTGATGCAAGTGGGTTATTACACTCATGAATACGTAGCCTTTCAGATATTTCTTCTTTCCCATGTTGGAAAAGTTCTCCAGATTATTTCCTTAGAAGCTGGAAAGTAAGCTTTGCCTCCAGTAGACACTAGTGCTCTTCCAGAAGGGAGCAAGCAGCAGTTCTCCACGCCAGTGTAAAAGGCAGATTATTAGAGCCAGGCAGGCGGCACACAGGGCCTCGCAGGCTTGTTTTCACTCTAAGGATAAGTCAGTCATGTGTCCAGAGGATGTCTGTATTTTTTTTTTATTAAAGTTTGACACACCTTTGTTTTATGGTTGTGAGCCTGAGCCTTTAACGGCTGTGCCAGCTCTCCAGCCCAATCTTTTTTTTAAAAATTCTTATTTTTTTTATTTTATGTGTATAAGTGTATTGCCTGCATGTATGTGAGTGCACCTGTGCTGTGCAATGCCGTGGAGGTCAGAAGAGGGCATCGGATTCCCCTGGAACTGGAGTTAAGGTTCGTAGCCACCATGTGGGTGGTAGGAATCGAACCCGGGTCCTCTGCAAGAGCAGTCAGTGTTCTTAACCGCTGAGCCCTCTCTCCAGCCCCCTAAGTCTGTATTTTAAAAGAAGACATGAAGTGATGTGCACCAAGAGTGTAAATGGTAATAGGTGTTTCTGGGATCTGCTTAGTGCTTTTCCTTAGATTCCGCAGGACTTTTTGCTGGACTACATTTGTTCTATAATGATTTTTAGAAAGGCATTGAGAAATGTGCTCCTTAATAGTTTACTCCAGTTTCCAATAAATGGTTCTCTTTTAAAATACAATAAACCGTAGAGTATTTGTATTTCCTAACACTATAATTTTTGCCATTTAAGCTGAAATTTTTTGATTCATCTTTTGTTTTTGCTAATTTTCCCTTTTCCTACATTATCGCTCCTCTTCATTTTTGTAATGCGCTAATATCTGTTAACTAGATTCTCAAAATAGAGGCACAGTTATATATTTAAACTTTTTTTTTTCTGTCTTTTTGAGACAGAGTCTCCCTGTAGCTCCACCTGTCCTGGAACTCACTATGTAGACCAGGCTGGCCTTGAACTCAGAGATCCACCTGCCTCTGCCCCCTGAGTGCTGGGATTAAAGGCATGCACCACCACGCTGGGCATATTTAAACTTTTTAAGGGAAGGTGGTGTGCTGATGATGGGTAGTGAGGGAGGAGGTGACCGTCAAACTGACAGTCCCAGAGCTGAACTGTCACCTTTTTGGTTAACGTGATTCTACACGTACAAATTTGGTCAGATTACAGTAATTGTCACATCTGTCACCTCAGGCATTTGCCATTTATTTGTGTTGAGAATACAAGTCTCTACTACTTTAGCAGTAGTAGTATTTTGCCTGCATGTATGTAAGTGCACCGTGTGTGCAGTGCCCTGCAGAGGCCAGAAGAGAGGGTTGTCAGCCACCATATGGGTGCTGAGAAGTTGAACCCTGTCCTCTGAAAAAACAGCAAGTGTTCTCAACCACTGAGCCATCTTCCCAGCCCCACATATGTGAATATCTTAACATTTTAGAGCATACATATATGTGTGAGAAACCAAGTTAAATGGAGCATGTATAACTTTTTATCCCATGAGACATCAGTTATAATTAGACCATGTTTGTATTTTTGAGATATCTCATTTAAATATCGAATCTCAATAAGTTCTTAAATTTATTTGTACATTATCTTACAGAGGCAAACGACTGTACTGGACGTGGGCAGTACTGCAGCTCCCTTTTCGACACTAAGTGCCAGTACGGTGACATGCCTTTCGTTTTCTCCACTGTGAAAATGCTGACACATTATTTGATTTCTATGATTGTGGCCAGTGTATTATGTATATGATTGGAATTTCTTTCTTTGTGTTTTACCTTGGTTTTGATACTACTTAGGTTTCAGGTATTGGCTCTCTTCTTAAGTGCTTTCTCTGGGAGTTCTTATCAACTGCTGTGGCTTAGATTTTCACCTATATAGCAGTGGGTTTCAACTGCACAGCCCAAGCTCACATTATTCTAGAGCTTTGTATCTTTTAGTAGGTCTCTCCATTTCCATGTCACACAGGAAATGCAGTAGACTATGAGAAGGAGTTTATTGCTGTTCCTATACCATGTTTTTCAGCACCTAGAAAAAAGGCTGAGTCTGAGATCTTTTCTGTAGCCATTGATTGAACTCCATTCCTTTTTTCTTTTCCCCCCTTAAATTTAGGTCATTGTCTCTTCTTTCTGGATAATTGGAAATGTTTCCTTACTTTCTGAGGTACTGCTTTATACTTTCCCAATGAACTCTCATCCTTTAGCTGAAGTAAATGTTTTAGAGTAACATCTACTCTTAAAAAGATGGATGGCTTGGGGGTTTTTTTTGGTCTTTTTGAGACAGGGCCTTCCTGTAGCCCCAGCTGCCCTGGAACTCACTATGTAGACCAGGCTGGCCTTGAACTCACAGAGATCCATCCGTCTCTGCCTCCTGAGTGCTGGGATTAAAGGCATGTGCCACCACGCCCGGCTGGATGGCTTGGTTTTTAAACATGTACTGTCTTCCACGTGAGTTCCAGGGATTGAACTCACGTTGTCAGACTTAGTGGCCAGCACCTTTACCTCCTCACCATCTCTCCAGCCTGATTTCCTGAGTTCTTTCATACAATCGGGTATGTCTAATCTGTAGCCCATAGGCCTCATGAGCCCCAGGATAGCTATGAATGTGGCTTAAGACAAAATTGTAAACTTAGGTGAAAATATTTTATGGGATTTTGAGTATGTGTGTGTGGTTTTTGTAATCACTTGTGTGCTTCTCACATGTGAACTTTGTAGATAACATTGTGCCACAAGGTGGATAGACATGTCTGCAGGCCTTCTCATGTGCCCGACTGCCCTTACCCTCTTTGAAAATGTCAGAGAAAAATTTAGTATCTTTCTCATAGTAAAGACTATCCTTTTCGGATATTTTCAGATTGATGGTAAAGTTTCATGTATGTTAGGCAAGAGCTCTCCCACTGAGTTAAATATTCTCTGCCTTATTTAAAGAAAATCTGGATTTTAAATTTTTCAAAGGAAGAATAAGCTACATATTTAAACTTCAGTATGGGGAAAAGTATGGATGGAGTCATATATTCAGGGATGAGTTATCTGGATAATTGCCTTGTAGCAAATGAATATTTTTATAATGGAAGTATATGAATGCAAAAAAAAACCTCCAAGAAGTCATTGTATTGGGAAATCAGATTCATAAGTTTGCTGTTATCAGAATGTCTTATAGGATTTTTAAATGTATTTTTACAGTTTGGGTTTGCCTATAGGCATAAAGAAGTACACAAATTATATCAGGTGAGGTGGCACATGCATTTAATCCCAGCGCTTAAGAGGCAGAGACAGACGGATTTCTATGAGATTGAAGCCAGCCTGGTCTACATAGTGAGTTCAAGGCCAGTTGTGACTACAGGGAGACCCCTTCAGAAACAAAACCAAAACCAAAAAAAACTCAAAAAACAAATGGCAGGAATTTGGTTGAGGTTCTCTGTTGATTTGAAGGACTTGAAAAAAGGTAAATGGTCTTGCCTTTTTATGGGTCTCTGTTCTGTTACAGATTTTCATTAGTAATCTTACTCTGTGTAAACTCATCTTTTTGAGTAGATGTTGGAAATAATTGAAAATGACATTTTCTGTCTTTGGAGTTCCTGTGAAATGACAGCACACACAGCATTAACAAGAATGACTGTTCTTGAGGTGTGCTTCTTCTTAGAATATTGATTTATAACCTTGAAGTTACTAACTTGTGGGGCTAGAAAGATGGTCAGTTGGCAGTATGACCTGGCACACAAGATTGAGGACCAGAGTTCAGACCCCCAGCATTCATGCTCGGGGCTCAGAGACAGGTGGATGGATCCCCAGAGCCTTCTGGCCAGCCAATCTACCCAGTCATAGGGTTCAGTGAGAGACATTGTCTCAAAACAAAAGGTGAGGGGGCTAGAAGAGAGATAGCTCAGTGGTTAACAGCACTGTTCCTCTTCCAGGGGTCTTGAGTTTGATTCCCAGCAACCCTTTTGGGTGGCTTACGACCACCTTTAACTCCAGCTGACCTGACACCCTCTTCTGGCCTCAGTGGGCAATTCCATGTATGTGGCATTCACATATACAGATACACACATTAAAAATAAATCTTTTAAAAATTTGTTTAAAAGTTAAAGTGAGCCGGGCATGGTGGTGCATGCCTGTAATCCCAGCACTTGAGAGGCAGAGGCAGGCGGATCTCTGAGTTCAAGGCCAGCCTGGTCTACATAGTGAGTTCCAGGATAGCTGGGGCTACAGGGAGACCTTGTCTCAAAAAAAGAAAAAAAAAAAAAGGTTAAGGTGGAGGACAATAGAAGACACTTGATGTTGATATCTGGCCTCCACATGTATGCACATCTACATACATAGCTACATACCATACACAGCAATATGAAAAAAACCCACACATAAAACTTGTTTCAGTTATATGAAACTTTCTTGCATTTGTAAAACCAGAATACGAGGTTACTATTTTAGATGGTACAGTGGGTTAGTTCATAGAAAGGTGATTCCTAAATTCTGGAATGGGAAATATGTCTCTTGATCTGACTCGGGGCCAGGATATTTTTCTTGTTATTCATGATACTTTATTTTGTTTTGTTTGTTTGAGACAGTTTCCCTGTAGCCCCAGCTGGCCTAAAACTTGCTATGTAGACCAGGCTAGCCTTGAACTCACACAACTCTCCTTGCCTCTGCCTCCCAAGTGCTAGAATTAAAGGCGTGTGCCACCACACCTGGCTTTCATGACACATTTTTAAAAACGTTTTTATTAATACCACTGTTTTTTAAAATACTTTGTGTGTGTGTGTGTGTGTGTGTGTGTGTGTGTGTGTGTGTGTGTGTGTACTGTACTGTGGAAAAAACAGAGGGTTACATACATAATGTTGTTCAGTGACTGAGGAGGTACACGGACAGTTGTTAGCTGCCATGTGGGTGCTGGGATTCGAACCCTGGTCTTCTGCAAGAACAATGTTCTTAACCACTGAGCCATCTCTCCAGCCTCTCGTGACACATTTTTAAAGGATTTTTTTTTTTTTGGGCATAGATTTAGAAAAACATTAGGAACAGATTGGACAATCAACTTTGTTGAAGTTCTTTTCCCTCAAGAATCCAAGACTTTGGGTAGGGCTGGCTGTAAAAATAGGGTTTTAATGGGATTGGAGAGATGGCTTGGCAGCTAAGAGACTGCTCTTGCAGAGCACCCGGGTTTGATTCCCAGTGCCCAAATGGTGTCTAACAACTGTAACTCCAGTTCCAGGGGAATCCAACACCTGATTTCCATGGGCATTGCATGACATGGATATATTTATATACATGCAAGCAGTACACTCATAAACATAAAATAATAAATATTTAAAAAGGATTTTAAAGTATTAAATTCTTTGTGAAATTTATTCAAATCAGTTATGTAGTCTCAGGTATGGTGGTGCACCCCATGTATTAGCACCTGGAAACTTCCAGGATGATTGGGAGTTCTAGAGCAGTCTGGGCTACATAGAAGACCCTGTTTTTAAAAATCAAACAGTCCTTCTTGCATACCCACATAGGGCCAGTGAGTGATTCCTTTAGCTAACCAAAAACTGAAAAATAAAATTAAGATAGTTGGAGTGTGCTTTATTACATTTATTGTTTGTAGGAACCAGAAACCAGTGAGTATCAACAAAAAAAGGGAGGAAGAGTCACAGGGACTAGAGGGTCTGGAGAGATGGCTCATTGGTTCCCGTTACCCACGCTGCCTGTGAGTCCAGCTCCAGGGGGATCTGATGCCTCTGGCCTCCATGGTGCCTACACTCATACACACATTAACTACATACATACACACAAATAAACATATAATAGTAGTAAAGATAAATCTTTTAAGCTCCAGCCAGAGTAGCTGAATTGAGGGGTCAGTATTGGAGAGTGATAGAGGACTCCTATGTCAACATCTGGCCATCAGATACATGTACACACATGCAAACATACATGCACACATATACCACACGCACAAGTGTACTAAAATACAATGCTCTTATAGGTCAAATGGTCTTTGAACTAAGTTGTACTTTTGATCATGTAACTGTTAAACAAGATATAAGAGCCTTATATACTGCTAGTGGGAAACAGTTTGATGATTCCCAAATAAGTCAAATATAGAATTTCCTTATAGCCTAGCAAGCCTGCTTTTAAATACATACTCCAGAGAGTTAACAATAGATGTTCAAACAAAAGCATGTTCACAAGTGTTCATGGCATCACAATTCACAGTATCCAAAAGACGAAACAACCCTAATGTTCATCAGTTGGTGTATGTTACTGCAGTGGAATGTTATTTGGTCATAAAAAGCAATGGGGTAGATATATGAGAACATGAATGAATGTTAAAACCAGTTTGCCAGTGAAATGAATCAAACGCTACAGGTCATATGACTTCATATATATGTATTAAGTAACAGACTAGTTTGTAGAGATAAAAAGATTTAATGGTTAATGGGGACTGGGAAATGGGGCATTGAGGATTGATTGATTAATGGGGCTATGGTTTCATTTTCAGATGGTGGAATATTTTGGAATCTAGATGGTGATGATGGTTGCACCGGTTGTAAATGCTGTGGAATTGTACACTTCACAGCTTCACAGCTGGGTGTGATTGCACACACCTTTAATCCCAGCATTTAGCAGGTGAAGGCAGGCAGAGCTCTGAGATCAGGACCAGCTTGATCTACATACAGGTTTCAAGTCACCTGGAGGGACAGGGAGACCTATCTCAAAAACAAGGGGGGTTAAATTATGTTGTATTAAATATACCATAATAAAAATGCCTAAAATACTATTGGAGATTATGATCATCTAGGATCTGTTTGAGATACTCTATTGGAGACAGAAAGTCTTGTCTTTCCCATTCTGTGTATGATCTTTATTATGTACATGCTTTTAATGTGTATAATAAGCACAGCAGCACTGCATGTTTTGTGTGCATATTGGGAATGTGTCTCAGAACTTTTACTGTTCAACCAGTAGCAGTACTTAGAGCAGAAATAGAGAAACCAAATTTTTTTGGTCTTTTTGAGACAGAGTCTCCCCATAGCCCCAGCTGTCCTGGAACTCACTATGTAGACCAGGCTGGCCTTGAACTCACAGAGATCCACCTGCCTCTGCTTCTCGAGTGCTGGGATTAAAGGCGTGCGCCACCACGCCTGGCTTTTATTCTTTTTTTGAAAAAAGAAATTTTGTTACATTCATTTGTGTGTGTGCAGGGGTGTGTCATAGTATGTGTGGAGGTCAGTTTGTGGGAGATAGTTCTCTCCTACCTTGTGGGCGC
>NW_008351693.1:886897-963655 GCF_000622305.1 Nannospalax galili
ATGCCTGGCCAGTGTTTAAACATTATTTATTTATTTATTTATTTATTTATTTAATGTGTGTAATTTTCCTGTATGTATGTAAGTACACCTGTGTCATGCAATGCCTCGGAGGTCAGAGGAGGGCATCAGATTCCCTGGAACTGTGGTTATAGATGGTTGTTAACTGCTGTGTGGGTGCAAACCCGGATCTTTTACAAGAGTAGCCAGTGCTCTTAACCACCAAGCCATCTCTCCAGCCCCGTTTAGACTTTTTTTTTGGTCTTTTTGAGACAGAGTCTCCCCATAGCCCCAGCTGTCCTGGAACTCACTATGTAGACCAGGCTGGCCTTGAACTCACAGAGATCCACCTGCCTCTGCTTCTCGAGTACTGAGATTAAAGGCCTGTGCCACCACACCCCCAAGTGCTCTTGGATGTGAGTCCATCCCTTGGAGCCTGGTGAATCTACCTTAAAGAAGGCTGACCTTCCCTCTCCCAACAGCTGTCAATTGTCAGTTGATCCTCATGTAGGACAGACACCCCCCACACACAAATCCATGCTGGCTTTTTCTCTGCCTTGGGCTTGCACAGATCCTTTGCAAGCTGTCATGAGCTATGTGGATTTGTATGTGTAACTGACCAGTTGTATACAGAACATAGTTTCCTTGTATTCATCTATTGCCACTGGCTCTTAGAATTTTTCTGCCCCCTCTTCAGCAGTGATCCCTGAGCCATGGGGGGAAAGGGTGTGATATAAGTGTACTGTCTATGACTGAGCACTCCGTAGTCTCTTACTCTTTGCACATTGACCAGTTGTGGGTGTCTGTGTTAATTGCCATCTACTGCAAAAATTCTCTGGTGAGAATTGATTCGCTAATTTATGATTTTACATGAATAGATGTATTTTTTTATGTGTATGAGTGTATTGCCTGCATGTATGTGAGTGCACCCATGTCCTACAGTGCCCGTGGCAGTCAGAAGAGGGTGTCAGATTCCCTGGAACTGGTGTTAAAGACAATTGTTAGCCACCATGTGGGTGCTGGGAACCGAACCTGGTCCTCTACAAGAGCAGCCAGTGCTCTAACCTGAGCCCTCTCCAGCCCCTACAGTTTTATATTTTAAGGAACTTCTACAGTAGTAGTTTTCCAAATGACTTTTCAGAAGACTGTTAATGTTAGTTATCCCTCCCCACACTCCCTAAAAATGTGCTTTAAAGGTAGTTTTCAATTTGTATATGAATTATGAATCTAGTCCAGAGTTGCCAAATGTCCTATACCTCTGTTCAGCATCTTAATGTTGGTATGATGAATTTGTTAATAATTAAAGAACTGATGATACATTATTATTAATGTTTTTCTTTATTAAGAGTTCCTTAATTTTAAACTTAATGTTATAATTTTATATGCTTTGGGAGTCCTCAAGAATAACACTGGTAATTTCTAAAGCAGAAATATACAAATTTAATTAGCCATGTTTTTTATTTACCTGCATTTTGAATAAAAATTCACTTTCCAAAATTTATTTAGCAGCATTTCATTCTCCTGTATTTTGTAAAAACCAATTAAAATAATGCCCCCCTAGATTAAAAACAGCAAATTCAGGTTGCTATGTAGGCCAGGCTAGCCTCAAACTTGTAGTTTTTCTGCAGAATACTGGGATTGCAGGTATGCCCTCAAACGCAAACCTAGCACATTTGTTTTCTATTTTTATTACTGTCATATCATTAGTAAATGTGGGTATTACAGGAAGCGTGTGTATAGCTGATAGATGCATGTATCACAGTTTTCTGTTATCTTAATTTTCTACTACTTGTTGGTAGGATTAGAAAAATTATCATGTAGTTTATACATACCACAGAGCTTTAACAATTCCTTTTATATTTTGACTGATGTTCAGAGTGAGAGCTTCTTGAAGTTTTCAGTGTGTTAAAATGGATTATAAAGTTTGCTGAAAGAAATAGTGTTTGTTTTAGTTTCGGTTTTCTGAGACAAGGTCTCACTGGTTGGTTTTCAACTAGTGGTCTTCCTGGCTTTGCCGTTCAAGTTTTATAGCAGGATTATAAATGGGAACCTCAAACCAGCTTGCTGTTTTAAAAATATTTTTTATTATATTTATTTATTTGTAGGGGGGCGCAGACATGGTATGCCATGGTGCAGTTATGGCAGACCAGGACAACCTGCTGTTCTTCCCTTCCACCCTGTGGGTCCTGGGGATAGAACTTGGTCAGACTTGGTGGCAGGCACCTTTACCTGCAGAGTCATCTTAGGCTCCCTGGGCCCTCTTAAAAGAAAGAGCAGTGGAGGATAATGAGCTTTATTTCTTTTAACTCTAATAAACTCAAGTACTTTTAGGTCATTACATCATGTGAGGCCTGGTGCTCACAAGTTTATTCTGTGGTTAGGATTTGAAAGAACACCTTAGCTGAATGCAAGTGAAGCCAAACTCTTCAAAAGAACACTCAACTGTGATTGCAGTTTTCTGGAAATAAGAGTTATCTTGTGTTTGATGGTCATGAAGAAGTTACTGGCTGCTAAGTGATGTGATTGGTATCATTATCACTCGAGGGGTATTGATAGGTTCATTTTTCTCAGCTAACTTAAGAATTTAAGTGCAGGAAAAATCTCAGGCCAGCAGCATTCAGAAGGACGAAGCGCTCCGCAAGTGGAGTGGGGACCTGGAAAACGAAGTCCAGTGTTCTCTTGGCAGGACCTGGGTTTTAAGGGTTTTAGTGGTTTTCCCTCCCTTAATTTTGGATCAATCAAATTAACCAAAGAAGTGGGTGCTTCTAGGTCCCAGCCCCAAGCTGAGATATCCAGGGCTAATTGAGTCTAAGCAGGTTAGGCGAAGGGGGCCCTGCTGGAGTTAAAAATAAGGCCTTGCTGCCAGAGATGGAGACAGAAGTAGCCCTCTTATGTGTTTGCTTATCAGGGATTTAGGCCCTTACAGTGTTTTAATTTACTGAAGCTAAAAACATTAACTGTGGCCCAAAGAATTGATAAAAGATCATCAGACCCTTTAAATGATGATTTTAATATAAGGACATAAATGCTGATATTTGGGGGGGCACACATTTAAGTTTTCTTTCCCTTATTTTAGTTATGGAAAATATGATTTCCTTTAAAAAAATTTTTTTCAGATAGGGTTGCTGTAGTGTAGACCAGGTTGGCCTCAAGTTCACGGAGGTCTACTTACCTACCTCTGCATCTCGTGTGCTGGCATTAAAGTCATGTACCACCAACACACCCAGCCTGGTTTCTATTTTTAAAATTAGTTTTTAAGTGACAATAATATTTACTTATGGTTTGTGGCATGGTAATTTGAAATATATTGTTATTTACTGTAGTACACCAAATTGCTCAAAATAGCTCTTGTTCTCATTCTTTCTGTGTAATAAAAAGTGATTCGTTCTGAGACCAATAGCAATTTGTTCTGTGACCAATAGCTACTTCTTGGTGCCCCTACCTCTGAGCCCCCCCCTCGTGGTGACAACTACTCTGCTTCAGTGAATTCTGCTTTTTTGGATTCTACGTATAGGTTGACTATTTCTTATTTAAAATGCATAGGATCAAAAAGAAATTAGGATATTTGTATGTCTATAATGAGATGTTGAAGATGGAGGCCAAGTCTAAATGTAAAAATAGTTTTATGTTTTGTGTCCAAAATTACCCAGCCTGAAAGTAATTTAGTGTATTTCTAGCGTGCCTGTGTTCTGACTGTGACCAGCTCCACACGGTCTGGTGTGGAGAAATGGCCCTTCTTACTGGGGTAAGGCTTTTGGGGTATGGTTTTGATTTGTACTTTCCTAATTACTAGTACTGTAGAGCTTTGCTTTCTAATCAGCCGTTGACTATTTATGTTTTCCTTCGGAAAATGTTCAGTTGGGTCATTTGCTCATATTGTGATCTTGTTTGTTTATTCTTTGAGTGTGAATACAGGTCTGTGCCTGCCATAGCCCCCCTGTGGAGGTCAGACACACCCTTAGGGTTTGATCTTTGCCTTCTGCCTACCCTTCACAGCAGACTCTCATTCCCTACTTCATATGTACAGTAGCTGGCCCACGGGTTCCAGGGATTCTTCTGTCTCCTCCCATTTTGCAGCATGCACATTGCTCTGTGTGGGGTTCTGAATAATGAACTCCTCTCTCATGCACTTTATCCATCTTCTAAGTACTCCTCTGTTCATTCTTTGTTTTTATCTTTTTTTAGACAGGGTCTCCCTGTAGCCCCAGCTGGCCTGGAACTCGCTGTGTAGACTAGACTCAGAGATCCACCTGCCTCTGCCTCCTGAGCACTGGAACCAAAGGCATGCTCCACCACGCCCAGTTGTTTATTCTTTTTAAAAATATTTTATTTATTTTTATTTTATGTGTATGAGTTTATTGCCTTCATGTGTGTGAGTGCACCTGTGTCATGCAGTGCCGCAGAGGTCAGAAGAGGGCTTTGGATTCCCCTGGAACTGGAGTTAAGGACAGTTCATAACCGCCATGTGAGTCCTCTGCAAGAGCAGTCAGTGCTCTTAACTGCTGAGCTGTCTCTCCAGCCCCAACAGCTGTTTATTCTCATAGTGAGATTTATTCTTTCCCAAGCTCTTGTGATTTTTGTAATCTTTTAAAGCCTACTAAGAAGGCTGAAGTTCTGACAGCTTTTCATTTCTGAGTCACTTGGCTACTTTCTCTTGGAGATCTCAGGCTCTTTGTCCTTTTGTCCTGCCTCTTTTACTGTGATAGGACATGGAGATGTGCTTTGTCAGCAACGTCTGCTTGGGGCTGTCACCGTACCCTGTAGTTGGATGCCTGTCTTTCCTAGCTTCAGCTATATACTGATTAAGCTTACTAGACCTTCATTCAGTCTGTATTTTGGTTCCCTCTTCTATACACAGATATATTTGGTCTCTTAGAGTTCTCGAGGTCCTGAATGCTGTGGCTATGGTCTTTTCCAGTTGCTGTCCCAGGGTACTGACTCCTCCCCTGTTAGATCCCTGCCCCTCATGCCTGCCTTAATCTATGGTGGATGCTTTCTGTTTTCACTTCTGATATTTTTCCTCCAGAATCTCCTTTTTCATTGCTGAGCTTCCTGTCCAGGTCTTGATTTCACTTCTTCGTTCTTCTGCTTGTTGCCTTTTTCGGATCATTGACCTTTTATTGCATTAGATTTCAGCAGTTTGCATGTCCTTGAATCCAGTTACTGACGAGATAAAGCCTTTTGGATGAGTTATTTTATTTACTTTTTTATATTCCTTGTGGTTCTAAGTAGGAAGCTGTTCACTGTTGAAGGGGGTGTTTTCTTCTGCTTTTATATGGAGTTTAGTGAGCAGCCTTTTCCGTCAGGTTCAGTCACTTCCCGTGACTGCTCAGTGTGGACAAACACTGCCACAACAGTGACACCACAAACCAGACACAGAACTACAGTAAAAGCATTGTAAGAACGGCTACTGCTACACCAGCAATAATGATAAAATAATGTAGAAGAAGCTAGAAAATCTAATTTAATTAAAATTTAGATCAGATACAGAAGGAAACAGAGGAGGCAAGGGTTAAAACAAAAACAAAATAGACGAAAATGGATGAAATAAAAATATAAGTAAATGTAGATAAAAGTTAGAAGTAGAATTTTTTAAAAATTCTTTAAAGTAAAGTAACAGTACTAAAATATAGTAATTAGAAAACAAAGCCCAGGTCTGACTGTGTGGCCACACCTGTAAGCACAGCACTGGGATGGGTGCTAGGAGGGAGGTTCTGGATTCTAGACCACCACCCTGGGCTACCTATACATAGCAAGAACCACTCCCCACCCCCCCGCCCCACAAAGAAAATTGAAGGTGCTTCTCTCTTGGTTCCTTATCTGATGTTGGAGGTTGGAGTCTGCCATGGCCAGGTGGGGGCTGGACCTGGAGTGTATTACTGTTGCTTTCTGTTTTCACTGTACCAGTTTCTGGTGAAGGCAGGTTGAGGTCTGGCTGGCCGGCCAAGGTACCTTGCCAGGTCAGGGCTGCATTCACTTAGAAACTCCTCTCCTCTGTAAGGGGTTATAGCTGTATAACGTCGTACTTGGTTTGATAATACGATTTTTTATGCCTTTTTCCTTTTTAAAATTTTATTATTTTTATGTGTATGAGTGTATTGTCTGCAGATATGTAAGTACATCTATATTGTGCAGTGCCTGCAGAGGTCAGAAGAGGGCATCAGATTCCCCTGGAACTGGAGTTACAGATGGTTGTTAGCCACCATGTAGGTGCTGGGAATCAAACCCCAGTTCTATGCAAGAGCAGCCAGTGCTCCTGACCTCTTGAGACACCTCTCCAACCTGCCCTTTTCCTTCTTACAGTGTCTGAACAGATTTGTGTATCTCCTTTGTTCCTGTGGTTGTTTTCAGTATATTTAATCAGATGCAATATGCTTAGGAAATGAAGCTGCTCTTTTCTGGTAGCAGAGTACACTGGAGCACCACATTCTTCACTTACTAGGAAAATTGTAAAACTTAGAAAATGTAAAATAGCAGTGTGGTAAGCATCTGTGTAACTTTCACCCAAACCTCAGCTATTAGCAGTGTTTGTTCCTTTTCACCTGTCCCCACCGCCAGTGTGGTACGACAGACTTCATCAGCTCTTTCCTGAGGTTTGTAAGGTATTGGTGTGGAGCTTACATGTTCAGTGTCCTAAATTCAGTCCCCAGCACCTGGGGAAAAATAGTTTGTAGATTGATCTCTTGCTTAGGTTTTTGGGTTTTTTATTTTTTTGTTTGTTTTTTCTGGCTTGTTTGGTTTTGTATTTGTGTTTCGCTGGGGATTGAACCCCAAGCTTTTTGGGCATGCAAGGCAAGTGCTGCCTCCAGGGTGTGTGTGTCTTCAGCCTTTATAGACTGGTCATTCTTATGCTTCAGTAAGTCTTCCCACATGAGGTGCTTCCTTACGTAACCTTAAATACCATTATCATATCCATCATTTTAACTAGTGAAATAAAATGATACAACCAGAACCTGTATTCAAACCATAGTCCACATTTAAAATTTGTAAGACATCCTCCCTCCCAAAAAATGTCCTTCACAGCCATATTTCTCCCATGTGCAGTCTGTCTTATTCAACATTGTGTGCTTGTTACATTTTCTTTTTGTAATTTGAGACGTCTCCCTGTAGCTCCAGCTTATCTGGAACTCACTGTGTAGACCAGGCTGGCTATCTCACCAAGATCCCCCTGGGTCTGCCTCCTGAGTGCCACACCTGGCCATGACATTTTCTTGTCATGATCTGTATCCTTTACAGGAGATCTAGAGCAGGGAGGACAGGGCACGCTTTCATGCCGGGATGTAGAATAAATATTTTATGCTTTGTGGATATTATGATTTCTATTGTGACTACTCAGCTGTTTATTGTGTAAATAAATGAGTGTGGCTGTATTCCAGTAAAGCTTTATTTTATAAATCTAGGCAAACCAGTGGTTCTATATAGGCTGTAGGCTCCTGATCTAGAACAGATTCCCCCATCTCTCATTAGTATTTTGAATAATCAAGCCAAGTTTCTTTGCAGAATGTTTCAAATCTAGATTTTAAAAAGTGTTTCCACATTATTTTATTAAGCTTAAAAATATCCGTGTGAGCTCTTGGGGAAAGATGATGGCGCATTTGACAGTAAAACTTCTTTTTGTCTCTCCTTGTTTCTCTCCTCTACCAGTTACTGTACATGGAATATTGCTGCCAAGAAAATGGACAGTAAAGTTAACTTCTAGGCTGCTAGCTAATTCCTTGACCGTGTTCTCTTTTAGACACGAGAATTTTTACCCATATGCTCTTTTACATAAATGTTTTTATGTTCACAAATCAGCAATGGATTCCAGAAGGCTTTTGAATACAGAAAGATAGTGGAAATAAACTTAGATACAGGCATTGTAGCCAAATACTGTTCTATAGCATGAAAGCTAAAATTGTGTGTTGAGGTCATGAAATAGAAGTGAAATGGAGTGTTCTTTGCTATAGATCAACTCACTGTGCTTAGCATTGTACAAGAATGAGCTATAGAAGTCGATAAGAAATCATTCTTATGGAATCAGTACAAGACTGTTCTTGAGGGAGATAAAGTGTAACTGCACTGTGCAGAAGCATGTTAATCTTCCAAGTTACTCTGTTTCCTTTTTGCTCAAAGGAGTAGCAAAAAAGTGTTTTAATGGCTTTCAAGAATTTGGGGATTTTGTTTTTGAATTTCCCTTAGATTTGGATGAACATCTGTGGTGAGTAGGTACAATTCTACCATCTTCTATTTTACACAAAATTTTTCTTTGTAGTTTGCCTTATTACAATCTGCTCCTGGTTTGCCCCTTTTTATTCTATACCATAAGGCTTTCCCTTTCTACATAGTTGTTAAATGAAGATTGGCCTCTTTTGAAGTATTTATTCCTCACTTCCATCATAGCGCACCGTAAGTAGCCATCAGTGTAGGTATGTTTGTATCCATATGACTCAGGTGAGTTAAGTAATCGTGCTTTGTTTTCTTCATCTCTGAAATAAGGACACAATATCTGCTTCCTAAGTTTATGAAACTTAAATACAGTAGTGCCTGGCATATAGTATACTGAGTAAATGTTAGACTTGTTACTGTTTGTTGCTGCTGTTGTTTGTGTTTTCAGACAGGGTCTTACTCTACAGCCCAGACAGCCCTCAGACTTGACATCATCTTGCCTTAGCTTTCTGAATGCTGGAATTACAAGTATAACCCATCACATCAGGCCTTTGCTGTTTCTGATTACATAGTTACTCACCCATGTCTTATTTGTTCATAGACTGCCCTGTCAACTAAGTAGAGCAGGATGTATTGACAGGTGTGCTCTAACTAGTCCAGGAGGAACACAGTGCTCACCTTGTTGGTTTGGATCAGAGATATAAGTTTGTTTGTTTCTTTAAAAATTCATCTTGAGAATTTTAAACATACGAAAAAATAAGTGGGCGACGTGATAGATCTCAGATACCTGCCCTGCATCTGCAGTAATCTAGCCAGCCCTGTCCATGCATAAGCACCCTGTTTGGTAATTGTAGCGCCCTGTTATACCTAAGTCCATATCAAATTTGTCTTGGTGGTTGCTAAAGCTTTTGTGACAGTGCCTTGTTTTCTTGCAGATTATAGTTGGATTAATGAAGAGCTGAATTTAAAAATATATATTTATTTATTATTTTTATTTTATGTGTATGCGTGTATTGCCTGCATGTGTGTAAGTGCACCTGTGTCGTGCAATGTCATACAATGCCCGTGGAGGATAGAAGAGACTATCTGAACTGGAGTTACAGACAGTTGTTAGCTGCCATGTGGGTGTTGGGATTTAAACCCAGATCTTCTGCAAGAACAGTCAGCATTCTCAGCTGCTGAGCCATCTCTCCAGCCCTGAACAGCTGAATTTTAACCTTGGATTCATACCTGCATCAGTTTGGTTTGCTTTTTGTGTGTGGGCGCGGGGGTATTGGGGGGAGGCAGCAGTTTGTTGGGGACAAACCTCTGGAGACAGCAGTAGCCAGCAGGGGAAGTCAAACTATCTTTTATAGGCAGTTAGGTGTTTGGGTAACTTTCCATGACATCGGCTGGCAGTTTAGCTCGAGATTGGTTGGTCTGCCAATAAGCAAAGGAACATGCCTGGGCTAAGCTTGGATCTGCCATTTTCGAGTATTGGAAGCTGTGCCACTATTGTAGGAGTCTTCTGGCAACCTAACATTCCAGTCTTTTGTTGGTGATAAGGGACCATGGTGGTCTTTCTTTTAGCTACTTCTGTTGGAGAGGACATCCGCAAAGAAGAGAAGTCTCAGAAGGCTGGAACACCCATCTGGGATCAGGCAGGCAGGCAGTGGTAGGAGACCTGAAGGAATTTGGTTAGGAGCATCTTTTCCTTTTTTTCTTTTTGAGGCAGCCTTCCTGTAGCTGAGGCTGACCTGGATTCTCTATGGAGCCCAGGCTGGCCTGGAACTCAAAGAGATCTGCCTGACTCTGCCTCCTGCGTGCTGGGATTAAAGGTGTGCACCACCGTGCCTGGCTTTGGAATGACTTTTCATTATTTCTGTGAAATTTATTTGAGCATTCAGGGCTTTGGAGTTGATGCATTTCTGTGTGTTCTATATGTTAAACTAACCAGACACTGCAGAGACAAGACTGTTTTAGCTGAGAGACAGTGTGAATGAGAATGAATTCTAGTACATACATATAGTAGTGAGACTTCAGAATAATGACAAGTATAATAGATTTATGCAGTTGGAACTTTATGATAGTGGTTTTAAGTGGACCCTCTTACAGTCAGGGGAATAGAAGTGCCTTTAGCTTTTTCTCTTGGAATGCGCTTAGTATTTAAGAGTTGAATGTTTGTTTTTATCTTAAATACTGAAGATAAAGTGAGATTTGTTGATAGGAAGTGAAATCTCTAAAATGGAGGGAGGGATATAATCGGGGGGCGGGGGGCAGAGAGTCATGTGGCCTAATATCATGTCAGAATGTTGGGACCCTGTCTTGGGGCTCTGAGAACATGTGCCTGGGATCCTGTTCCAGTGGTGTAACCATAGGGTTGGGGTGGGACCCTCCTATTGTGAAAGTTGCCATTTCAGGCTTTTTTATTTAGAAGTTTCTTAAAACTTGGATAGCACGTCAAAATGCTTTCTTACTCTCTGTACTTGTTCAAGGTGCAAGAAATAAAATTTTAAGATGGGAAAGAAGGCTTTGCGTTCTCTAACTGATATTTTCTGACTAGGTACTTCGTAACTCAGGAAGACCTCATTTATTCCCAGTAATATGTTTTACTAAACTCTTTCAGGTAACTTTAAAAAGACTGTGTGACTTAATATGTAGTAGATGATGACTTGAACTCAGTTTTTATTTATTGTTGTTTGTAGAAAACTTTAGTGAGGTCTCTCTCTTTGTCTCTGTAGTTATCAGAGACTGCTACAGACCATTGCCGTACTTGAGGCTCAGCGTTCTCAAGCAGTCCAAGATCTGGAAAGTTTAGGAAAACACCAGAGAGAAGCACTAAAAAATCCTATTGGATTTGTGGAAAAGCTCCAAAAGAAGGTACAAAATAAGTGTACTTTGGTACTTTTTAGGATTTATTGAGCTATACTTAGTAATAACTGAAGCCAATTTTGTTCATTCTTTTTCTGTGAGTCTATGCTGTTAAGAGTATTTGGTTTTCCCTTCTGAAGTTAACCGAATGACTAAAGGTGGGTCATCTGCCTCTCCTACTGCCTAACCCAAGTGCAGATGGTGGACTGTGAGCTTCCGGTGGGTAGTCAGATGAGAACTCTGCTCACTCCCTATTGTAGAGTATTGTCCTTCTGTTGCTTGAGGACTTGAGGATTAGTAAAGCTCAAAGGACTGGTACTTGAGGGTTTATTGACTGATTTTGTTTTGGGTTATTTTGGTTACTAAGAGAAAAAACAAAGGTATAGAAAAAAAATTTTGACATGTGTTTAAGGTTTTAACTAAGTCTGTGGAGAAAAAGTAAATTTTCTTTAATTTTTAAAAATGTATTATTTTTTATTTTATGTATATTAGTGTATTGCCTGCATGTATGTAAGCACACTCATGTCATATAATGCCTGTGGAAGTCAGAAGAGGGTGTTGGATCCCCTGGAACTGGATGGAGTTAATAGTCAGTTGTTAACTGCCATCCATGTAGGTGCTGGGACTCAAACCCAGGTCCTCTGCAAGAGCAGCCAGTGCTCTTAACTGCTAAGCCAGCTCTCTAGCCCCAATTTTCTTTGATTTTTAAAAAGTCTTTTTTTTTTTTTAGTATGAAAATTCCTAATTTTCTATTTTCTTTGAAACTTTTGTGCTTAACAGCCATTTGGGAACCACTTATTTTACATTGTATATACATTCTGTACATTGTGTGGGGTGTGGTTCTCTGGTGCTGGGGATGGAACCAGGGCACTGTGCATGTTGAGCAAGTGCTCTAGTACCACTGAGCCTTGCTCAATGTTATTTGAGAGGCTTGGTATTAGTATTTTGTTTAAGTAGATTAAAACAAAAATTATGAAAATCCTCTGCCTTTAAAAGAAAAATTTATCTTTTATAGTAAGATGACATTAGTGCTTTTAATGAGTTACCTCTGTTTAATGGTTTTGTAAAAGCCACTTGCCAGATGTGGTTAATCATATTTCTCCTTTCCATGCTTTTAGAAAAAATTGCATTTTATAATCATATATTACTTCCTTAAAATGTCTGATTTTTAGAGCTCTATTTTATGTTCTCTGTTAAAATAGGGTCCCAGCCAGGTGTTGCTCACACTTTTAATCCCTGAACTTTGGAGGCAGAAGCAGGCAGAGGACCTCTGTGACATGGAGGCCAGCCTGGTTTAAGTTCTGTGCCATCAGGGGCTACAGGGAAACACTGCCTGTCAAAGGGGGATGGGGGGGGGCATCGGTCCGGTGTGATAGTATACATGTATAGTCCCAGAATTTTGTGTGGAGGCAGGAGAGGGTCAGGAGTTCAGGGTCATTCTCATCAGAACTGAGGCCAGCTTAGGTTATCTGAGACTGTCTCAAAAAATAAACGGGACTGGAGAGATGGTTTTTTTCAGTTAAGAGCACTGGTTGCTTTTGCAGCAGACTGGGGTTCAGTTCCAAGCACCTACAAGGCAGCTAACCACCGTCTGTAACTCCAGTTCCAGGGGATCTGACATTTGGCTACCACATGACACAGGTGCACTTCTATGAAAGCAGTACACTCATACACATAAAATAAACATTGAATTTTTTTTTTTTTTGTCTTTTTGAGACAGGGTCTCTCTGTAGCCCCAGCTGTCCTGGAACTCACTATGTAGACCAGGCTGGCCTTGAACTCACAGAGATCCGCCTGCCTCTGCCTCCCGAGTGCTGGGATTAAAGGCATGCGCCACCACTCCCGGCTGAATAAATTTTTTTAAGAACCCAAAAAACAGAAAAGCTAGCAAGAACCCCCCCCCCAATCAAAGCAAAACAAAAACCCAATAATAATAAATGACAAAAATTCCCTCGTAAGTACATTAAACAGTTTGCTAGAACTCAAAGACATTGTATTTATTTTATTTCGGTCTTTTTGAGACAGGGTCTCCCTGTAGCCCTAGCTGGCCTGGAACTCACTATGTGAACCAAGTTGGCCTTGATCTCACAGAGATTTGCCTGGCTCTGCCTCCCAAGTGCTGGGACTAAAGGCGTGCGCCACCACACCCAGCTCAAGACATTGTATTTAAAATGGTAGTTAGAGCACTAGAGAAATAGATCATAAATGTATTAATCTTAATCTCATTTTACTTATGTTCTGGTAAGCAAAAACAGGAATTTAGGCATCCTTAATAGATTGGTATGCAGTCAGATCTTTGCTAGTTTTTCATTTCGAGGTTCAATTTACAACTGAATTTCCTTTTAATTAAAAAACAGATGTGTTATAGAACATCTTAACTTTTTGCAAAGATAAACAAGTATATTAAATCTAGATACTTCAATTAACATTTAAGATTTATATTCCTTAGGAAGAGTTCTTTCTACTAGATTTAATTTAGAAGTTTGAGTCTTAGAGTTTGTCATATTTGGACCCAGGGATGCAGCTATGGTAGAGCATGTGCGTGTTTTCTAGAAGGCTATGAGCCTGGTCCTTAGCAGTGCCAGAAAATAAGTTGTCATAGTTTTTATAAATATGGTGAAGACTTATGGATTGTGAATTCATTGTTTTATTTTCATATCAAGTCTCATCTGTTGAAGCTAGCACACCTGTTTGCTTCTCTCTGAGGAGACACATTCTGTTTGGTGTTTATGTGTAAGTGTGACACTGACACAGTAACACAGTACAGTACTTTTCTGTACAGTTCACACTTAACGCTCTTGAGTAATACTTGGAGTTTCCTGAAGTAAACTTTTTTTCATCGTTTTGATTTTTGTTTTGTTTTGTTATCTTTTTTTTTCAGGCTGATATAGGCCTTCCTTACCCACAGAGAGTTGTTCAGTTGCCCGAGATTATGTGGGACCAGTATACCAGTAGCCTTGGAAACTTTGAAAGAGAATTTAAAAATCGCAAAAGACATACTAGGAGAGTTAAATTAGTTTTTGATAAAGGTAAGAAATCATATGATAAGAATTTAACCTGGAAAATGTCTTGCAATGCCTTACTTGAATAATTCTGTATATAATTTTGGTTTTAGTAGGTTTACCTGCTAGACCAAAAAGTCCCTTAGACGCTAAGAAGGATGGAGAGTCTCTTTCATACTCCATGTTGCCTTTGAGTGATGGTCCAGAAGGCTCTCATAGCCGTCCACAGGTGAGTGGCAGGAAGAACCCAAGTAGCAAAATTTGAGATTTAGACAAAACGTTTTAGCATCTTGCTGATTTTTATTCTTAAAATTATGACTCTTAGCCAGGTCTGGTGGCACATGCCTTTAGTCCCAGCACTCAGGAGGCAGAGGCAGGCGGATCTCTGTGAGTTCCAGGTCAGCTGGGGCTACAGGGAGACCCTGTCTCAAAAAGACCCCCCCCCAAAAAAAATACGACTCTTTTACTGAAAAATAATAGGAACATAATTATTGAAGTTAAGAAGAAACTAAGTCAAACTTACTACTTAAATTTCAATGTTGCTTATGCTAAAGTGTCAAAGTTGCAGCCTCTTATATAAAATGTAATTAATAGTACTTGTGCTACAGGGTGTTTATGACCATTAAGAGGGTGCTCTATGTTTGGTACCTACTGCAAAGGTCTTGTGGAGTATGATCAGGATTTCAGTTGTGGCCTTATCTCTGTTAGATTTGGTACTTTTCAGTCTTGAACCCACATTTCCTGTTTTCATAAAGGGGTCACTGTCATTTATTTATATGAGGGTTGTTAGAGCATAAAGCCAAAAAAAAAAAAAACAAAAACCAAGAATATGGAAAAAAGTTAGAAGCAATAAAAAGGTGATATAACTATTAAAAATAAATATACAAGCTGGGCATAGTGGCACATGCCTTTAATCTGAGCACTCAGGACACAGAGGCAGGTGAAACTGAAATCTAGGTCAGTTAGGGCTATGGGAAGAGCCTATCTCAAAGTGTGTGTGTGGAGGGGGATACACAAAAATACTTGGAAATTTCCAAAAAGTTCTGTTTGTGTGTTATTTGGCTTGTACCCTTGCTGTTTTCCATTTGTAAAAAAGCCCTCTTTTGTACGCAGATGATAAGAGGTCGCCTGTGTGATGACACCAAACCTGAAACATTTAACCAGCTGTGGACTGTTGAAGAACAGGTGACACTTCTAACGCATTAGTTTAAAAAAATCTAAACTGTTAATAGTAGAATTAGCATGATCAGGGAGTGCTTATTACATGTAATCCTTTTAATCGTGAGTTTAAAGTGTTTAGACTTACTGTTGTACACCCTTTTGCTCATTTTAAGATTTTTTTTATTTTTGGCTCGGTGAGGTGGTGCACGCCTTTAATCCCAGAAAGAGAGGGGCAGGGGCAGGGGCAGGTGGATCTCTGTGAATTTAAGGCTGTCTACTAATGAGTTCAGGCCAGCTGAGGCCTACAGGAAGACCCTGTCTCAAAAAGGTCGAAGGGAAAAAAAGAATTTTTGATTTTGGGAATATATGCACTCCTGTTTGGGGATACATTTTTTTTTTTTAAACCTGGTCTTGGGGGGAGGCTAGAAATGGACAGCTATTTTCAAAAAGCAGCTTAGAGACAAATCTCAAGACAAGCAAAGCCAAGCTTCAAAGTCTATTTATGATTTTTTTTTGTAGGGGGAGAGCTGATAAAGTACGACTGAAGTGTTCTGTGACATTTTGGCATATTGGTTAGGTTTGCCTGAGGTGACATCTGGGCATTGCCGCTTAACTGTCATTGAGCATTTTATAAAATGCCTTAGGAGAGCTTTGTTTCAAGTATTAAATAATTGTGCATCTTTAGGGTTGACATGAGGATTTAAAAACTAAGTTATAAGTCAGATACTTGAATGACAGACCACACAAAAATGGGGAAAACCTGTTAATACTCTAAACCTAGTGAATTTACATGTGTTTTGTAAAAGCTGTAGGGAGCTCCTGCAGGCCACTGATAGTGGAAGCTTGGCTGGGACATGCGCAGTATTGACTCACCTCTCCACTGTCGTCTTGTGCTGTTTTGATACTGAAGTGGATAGCGAACCTTCATAGGCTTCTTAGTTTTATTTTCTAATCCCATTTGCCAGTGACGTCTTATATTCTTAACTAGAAACTTGTTACTATGAGGATTTCTAACAGTGCAACCCTGTAAAGTTGGGAAAGGAGTACTGTCCTTTGAAATGAAATGTGAATGTATCTATTTAGGAATTTGTTATTTTAAATTAAATACTTTTTTCCTGAATTTTTTGGATTTTTCTTGGATTTGGTGTAGAAAAAACTTGAACAGCTACTCCTGAAATACCCTCCTGAAGAAGTAGAATCTCGACGTTGGCAGAAGATTGCAGATGAACTGGGCAACCGGACGGCCAAACAGGTGAAGGGGATGGACTGCAGGCTGTTTCCAGGGTGGGTCATTCCAGTGGAGAATCGGGCAACTAGCATGGCGTCGCTGCCACATCATGGCTAGCTGTAGTGTGGGGTATTTCTTTTCATTGGTTAGCACTGTCTGTCTTTATGTTGATTTCAGTAGTAGCGTGAACCCTGCTTTGGATCATTACAAAGCTCTAACAGACAAAAAAAATGGACCTGGTACTTCTTGAATGCTTACTAAGTCCTTTTTGATTAGACTGTGCTCGTAGATTTGTGACTTTCATTAACGTCATTTCCTGGTTGTCTCTGAAATGGACCTCGCTGTTTCTCCCTTTACATTCCCATCTATGTTAATAGATACAATTTTATACTGTAAGCATGAGTGTTCACAAGCCAAAAATAGTGTTTAGCTTTGGAATCAAACAAATTTTAATTTACTTGAATTGGTTTTGTCTAGATTTTTAAATATCAGTGTCTTTGATGGCAGTTTATTTTTAAAACTACTCAAATATCACCCATCATCTCCCACGTTTCCTTAGGTTGCCAGTCGCGTGCAGAAGTATTTCATAAAGCTGACAAAAGCTGGCATTCCAGTTCCAGGCAGAACACCAAACTTATATATATACTCCAAAAAGGTAAAAGGAACATAGATGAAAGCAAACCTTAGTTTAAATTCATTGAAGTCAGAATTGTTTTGCACAGGTATTAGACTCTGCATGTTCATATTTGTAGACTATGCTCATTTTCCTTTTAAAATTCTGTTCAGCCATTTCATTGTGTTGGGCATAAATGAAGGATTGGATTCCATTCTTGCTACTTAGAAAAATTAGCTGAGCTTTAATGACTCTTCACTGTTTTCTTGGGGGTAACATGAAAAGAGTACTGATTGAAAGATTTTTGTAGCCATTCTGTGTTAGCAGCTTCTTTGTGAGGTTTGAGTTTCTAAGATGTTTGACTCTTTAATATAGGCAATATCTATTTTGTAACTTTGTTGCATAAATCCTCAAATAGAAATGTTTATTAAGATACATAATCCTCGCTGCAGGTCTACACGTCCAGGTGTGTGCATTGCCTTTCTTGACTGATGATGCTAACAGGTGGCTGTTACAGAAGCCAGGCACTGTCCTGGAACCCTTTATAAGGAGGGAAACTGGACCTTACTGTATGTGGAGTACGTTGTCTGGTCATAAAACTAGTAACTCTGAGAACTATGGGTTTTTCTTTTAAATTTTAAAAAAATGTTTATGTGTCTGAGTGTTATGCCTGCATGTATGTAACTGTGCCCATGTTGTGTGGTGCCCTTGGAGGCCAGAAGAGGGCTCTGGATCTCCTGGAACTAGAGTTATAGTTGTTAGCCACCATGTGGATGCTGGGAATTGAACCCCGGTCCTCTGCAAGAACAGCCAGTGCTCTTAACCTCTGAGCCATCTCTCAGAGATGCGCCCCCCCTTTTTAATTAAAAAATTTACTATTATATAATTTTTGAGGCAGAGTTTCACTTGTGTCCCTAGCTGGCCTGGAACTTGAAGTGATCCTCCTGCCTCTGCTGGGAGGCAGAGTGCCAGGATTACAGGTGAACACTTCCATTCCCAGTTTCATAGTTATGCCTGGGTTCCCCAACCCCTCAGTGCTGTGGGTTTAACTCCGGGCTTCTGGCATGCAAAGCAAGTGTTCCTCCCTGCCTCTAACAGCAGTCCCCTCTGTGCCACACTTTTCCACTGTTCTTTGTTGCCTTGTGTTGTGAAAGAGCGCCTGTCTCTCTCCTATACAGCACACCTCATTAACTTGTAGACAGGTTGGGGGGCTCGTAATCAGAAAAACTAAGACACTTTTGGCCTTCCATCTCCTTAGTAAATCCTTCTAGCATCTTCTATCTTCTACCTCTTCCACTCTTACATAAAGAGAAGCTAAGAGCTTCTATAATACTTGTTACCGTTCTGGATGGGTACTGTTTTATGAAATTTTACATTATTCTATATAGTTTGTGTCTTACAGATTTTTTTATTTTTAAAATGATGTGTATGTGTTGGATATGTACACATGAATGTTAGTGCTTTTGGAGGGCCGAGGCATTGGATTCCTCTAGGGCTGGAGTTATAGGTGGTTGGGAGCCATCTATGTGGGTTCAGGGATTCCTACTCTTGTCCTCTGCAAGGGGGTCCTCTGGGAGAGCAGTATTAACTAAGCTTTTGAAGGTTGTTTCAGTTTGCCAGTTTTCAGTATTTTGAATCCCCTCCCCCCATATAACAGTTACTTTATTGGATATGTATGTAGCGTTCCTATAATTTTGGAATTGGAACCTTGAAAACCAGTGTTCAAAGTAATGGCTATATTTTTCATGGTTATTCTTCCTCTTCTCTCTCTCCCCCTTCTCCAGGGCCTTATGTATGCACTCTGCCACTGGGCTATATCCCTAACCCTTTATTATGATTAGTTATTCTAAGCTAACCTTATTGATGTGTAGTTTTTGCAACTTTGGTTTTCATAGCTAAGACTGGATAATGACAAAAAGAAAAAAGGATTATTGGAGAAGCCCAAATACGGTTTTTTTTTGCGTGTGGATGTATTTCCTTTTACGTTAATAGGCATTTTGATTGTAAAGATCTAGGGTAGTCTAGTCGTAAATGGTCATAATGACCCCTTGCCAAGGCAAGGCTTTAAATTCTGAAGTGAGTGAAATGATGGTTCTCCCTGAAGCTGTGGTTTCTCTCTATGTCTGATAGTAATAAGAGAGGTGTCTGCACAGTGTTCAGAGCGCGGGCTCTGCCCACGCAGGCCTGGTTGGTCATCCTGACTGCACTCTCTACCTGCACTGCCCTGACAAAGAAACAAAACTTCCACCTTGGTCTCTTCACCTGTAAATTAGAGGTGATACTTTATAGGAATATTGTAAGTATTAAATGACATTGGTATAAAGTGAGCAGTCAGTGTGAGGTTGTTACTGTCAGACATTCATCATATTATGGAAACTTTCCTTATACTGGATATTTACACACCTGGTTATTTCATGTTCTCTGACCTTCCATGTAAGAGGAGTTCAGTCGCACCAACATTTGAATGCGTGTAAATGTGGGGGTGCGAGTGTAAGTTAAGTAAGCTTTGCTTCAGGGTTCAGTTGTTTAGGAATTTCCTCCACATTTCTGTTTTCTTAAAGCTTAGCTGTCCTTTAAAAATCCAAAAAGCAGCCAGGTGTGCCCAACACCTTTAATCCCAGCACTCGGGAGGCAGAGTCAGGCGGATCTCGGAATTCGAGGCCATAGTGAATCCAGACCAGCTGTGGCTACAGAAAGACCATCTCAAAAATGACCCCCCAGAAATCCAAAAAGCTGTGACTTAAGTACATGCTAAAGCAGACAGAGGTCCTGCTGACAGAGTGCTAGAAGAGGCATTTGTATTTCTGTACTTTGATTGAGTTAATGATTTTCTACTGTTCCAATTTAAAAAATGTTTTCTCATCTAGTCTTCAACAAGCAGACGACAGCACCCCCTTAATAAGCATCTCTTTAAACCTTCCACTTTCATGACTTCACATGAACCACCAGTGTATATGGATGAAGATGACGACCGGTCCTGTTTTCATGGCCACATGAACACTGCTGTTGAAGAGGCTTCAGTAAGTCACCAGTATAATTGTACAGATCAGGGAATAGCTTGAGAGCCCCATGATTTTCTGAGTATTCTGACTCATCGTAGAATATGACCTAACAAGTCACATTTAGAGTTAATATGCTTTAATTTTTTTTATTAAGAAAATTTTACTATGTGTGTTAGTCGTGAGAAGGGCCCAGTGAACCCACACGCTTCTGTCACTCACATCAACAGCTGCCCCCTTGCAGTAGTCAGTCTAGTCTACACCTCTCCCTCCACCCCAGCTCCACTTCAGATTGTTTGGAAGGGCATCCCAAAGGCTGCATAACCAGGCTTGCAAAAGACAGTTCTCTGTCTAGTGGAGCACATAGCCAGTGAGCACGTCCCCATCATTTCAAAAGGTTTTTTTCCTAAACTTGGGTGGTTTTTTTTTTGGAGTCAAAGCCTAAACAGAGTCATTCTCTGATTTTTCCAATTCCTTTGCTTTCTCACTACTGTAGTGGAGAAATAATCATTTGTTTTAGAATTTTCCAGTATAGAATTGATTGACTGCATCTCTCTTGTGTTATTTAACTTCTTCCCCTGTTCTCCGAAATTTCTGCTAGGTGAGTGCTGTACCACTAAAGTCTGCCCTCAGCCTTTTTAAGTGTAATTGTAGGACACATGCTTAGCCTGTGAGGCGTCATTGCAGCCTTTCGAGTTTGCAGCTCCCTGTCTCTTTAGAAAATACCTACGTCTGCTGATTTAACCAGCTACAGGCTGAAATGATCTAGGGCAAACTTTTCTGTACCCCAACCTGTGTAGACTTTTATTTAACAACACTTGACAGTACTTTGAAGTGGATAAAAGACAGTACGAGCTACAGTAGTGAAGTATGAAACTAAAGAATCTTTTCTCTCCCTGAGGTCCTTGGACTTGACACTGTGCATAGACTGCTGTAGGCAGACTGAGAGTAACGGGGGAGCAGAGGAGGTAGATATCAAATGACTGATTGCAGAGAATTTTAAGTTGTGATAGGATTGGTTAGAGATGAGAGAAAAATAACTTAGAAGTGTATTAGAAAATTGAGGGTTCAAGTCATTATAGCTAATCAATTGTGTGGACAAGTATCCATTTCCTTGATATAAAATAAGCAGAGTGGTTAATAAGACCTAACATGATATAGGAGTGAGAGGTGGGAGTCTGTTCAGTCCAGAGTTGGGAATTGATGGAATGTGGAGTCAATAGCTTGGGAATGCATTTAGGAAACGGATGACCATGAGGTCGGTCGTTAAGTTGCAAAGGATCCTAGGTGGCAGATCATAAATTGGGGCGATACAAAACCAAGATAGTGGTTAGAAGTCTCAGGTTTTTAAAAGCAGTTTATTTTGTGATAAGACCTCAAGAAATGGAAGTGAACCTTGTAAGAAATCTCTGTGCTTTGAGGCAAGGTTCAAGGTGTGGCTATTAGAATGGGAAAGAGAGGATGGGAGACAAACTGCACTGTTAGAATAGACCTAAGGAGAGAGGTCAGAAATAGGGGACTGGACATCACTGGTGAGGGCCTTAGAGCGCCTAGCCTGATGAATGGTATTCTCAGAAGTGTTGAGCACACAGATTTTGCATGTCATACTTTTCAGCGTGAAAGTACTCACAGACATTTCAGGTATTGGAAGAATGTTCCAGAACATGTGTGACTCACTGTTCAGAATCATTAATGGATTTTATACCTTGTAGCTCAGTGTTTTATGAGCCCCTTAACTTGATGTATTTATATAATTTACACTCTATTCTTTTTTTTTAATATTTTTATTATTTTTCAATTTTATGTGTATGAGTATATTGCCTACATGTAGGTAAGTGCACCCGTGTTGTGCAATGCCCACGGAGGACAGAAGAGACCATCAGATCCCCAGAACTGGACTTACAATTGTTAGCTGCCATGTGGGTGCTGGGATTTGAACCTGGGTCTTCTGTAAGAACAACCAGTGCACTTAACCGCTGAGCCATCTCTCTAGCCCCTACACTCTATTCTTAATAGCCAGTGTGACAAATGTAGTATTTTGATCCTTCACTGGGAGTACAGAACACACAACAAGGGCAGAGATTGGTTTGCTTGTTAAGAAAATGGCATGTTTGTTGGGTGTGGTGGCCTTTAGTCCCAGCACTCAGGGGGCAGAGGCAGGCGGATCTCTGCGAGTTCAAGGCCAGCCTGGTCTACATAGTGAGTTCAGGTCAGCTGGGGGCTACAGGGTGACCCTGTCTCAAAATCAGTCAGTCAATCAGTCAAACAAACAAAAAAGTGCAATGTCTTAAATATGAGAAATATCAGTAGAAAAATAATCAGTATTGTATTTCTTACACTTTATTTTAATTATCAAACACTTTTGTGTTTTGTTCTTTTTAATAGGATGAAGAAAGTATTCCTATCATGTATAGGAATTTACCTGAATATAAAGAACTATTACAGTTTAAAAAGTTAAAAAAGCAGAAACTTCAACAGATGCAAGCAGAAAGTGGATTTGTGCAACATGTGGGCTTTAAGGTAAACTGCTTAATCATTGCATTTTTAAAAGGGTGGAAAGAGATATTTTTAATGCCTTCTGGTTGGTTAACACTTAAAACCCCTAAGCATCAGGGAAAGGTTAGTAAGTTTATTCTTTTTTTTTTTTTTTTTTTTTTTTTTGAGACAGGGTCTCCCTGTAGTCCCAGCTGACCTGAAACTCACTATGTAGACCAGGCTGGTCTTGAACTCACAGAGATCCATCTGCCTCTGCCTCCTGAGTGCTGGAATTCAATGTGTGTGCCACCACATCCAGCACACTTAACTATTTTTTAAAATTTATTTTTATGTGTATGTGTGCTTTTCCTGCATGTATGTGCACTGTGTGTGCAGTACCCACAGAAGCCAGAAGAAGGCATCAGACCCCCTTGAATTGGAGTTGTTAGCAGCCGGGTGTGGTGGCACAGGCCTTTAATCCCAGCACTCAGGAGGCAGAAGGCAGGTAGATCTCTGTGAGATCAAGGGCCAGCCTTGTCTACATATTGAATTCCAGGCCAGGTGAGGTTACAGGGAGATCCCATCTCAAAAACAAAAAGCAAACAAAATCACCTTCAAACAAATTTAATCAAAAATAAATCTTAGGAAAAAAAAAAGCTAGGTGAGGCTGGTGATGTGACTCCTTTTTGAGACAGGGTCTCCCTGTAGTCCCAGCTGACCTGAACTCACTATGTAGACCAGGCTGGCCTTGAACTCACAAGGATCCACCTGCCTCTGCCTCTAGAGTGCTGGGATTAAAGGTGTGCACCACCACGCCTGGCTCTATCTCTTGATCTTTTATACAAGTTGTGTGCTACAGTTTGGGAGTCACTGTGATGCAGTTATCTGTCACTTGAGGCTGTGGGATGAGACATTTCATCTGTTTGTCTTCTTGCCCCAGCTGCTCATGGGTCATCATTTCTTTCATTCCAGGCTGAGTTACCTCAGCCCTGTGTGAAGAGGCTGGCACAGTGTCTGCTCTTGTACACAGTGCAGACCCTGCCAGGTACTAGTGGTTCAGAGTGAATGGAGAACTTGTGCTTTTGTGCTGTTTGATTCCATTTAGAGTTGAGTGAGTGATGGTTGAGTACAACTGAAGAGTGCGGTCAACTACACACTGAGTGCATTAGCGGCCAGGCGTGGATGCGCACGCCTTTAATCCCACCACTCAGGAGGCAGAAGCAGGCGAATCTCTGTGAATTCCAGGCCAGCAGGGGTCATAAGGAGACCTTGCCTCAAAAAGACCAAAGTTCACTCTCAGTATCAGCATCAGAGAGGGATCCAAGACTTCAAGGAACTGGAAAGTTTGCCGAGGAATTTTAACAATTCCAAAAGGTTCCCATGGAGAGATTTTAGGGCAGAGAAAAAAATGAAATTTATGTTTCTGGAAGAGAACTTGGATTTGATAATCTTTAGGAAGGCACCAGATTTAGAGCACAACAGCTGTTACTCATTCACTAGTACTAATGTTGTAAAACAATTTATTCATGTACATTGTCTATATAATTCAAAAATATGTAAGTGAAGTGGGGTGGGAGATTATTTGGCTAAGGTGTGCAGACTGGATTAGAGGAAGGTAAGACCAGAGGTAGGAGATGGTGTGGAGATTCTTCTCAGAATTAGACAAAAGCATGGCCTGCTGCTATAGATATGGAGGCCGCAGGCTGGAAAATCAATGGGCTTTAGAAGCAACCCCACGTGGTTGACTTTGAGGAAGTAGCAGCAAGACCGCAGTGTGTTGTTCTGTTGGCATTGTGCATAAAAGTGTCAGTGCATATCGTGACTGGTACCTGAGTGGCAACCGAAGGACAGCCGTGGTCCTCCGCTGTAGCATGTGGCCGCACTACGTGAGCTAAGCTTACCTCGTAACCCCTCGCCCTGTCCCCTCCTTTTGCTTTTCCTAATTGCAGCTCTGGCATTTCAATAGGAAACTGAGTCCTTGCCCCATCATTGGGTTATAAATCCCAGCCGTGGCTTGCTGGTCAATGTGTCGGCCACTTTAGTTGGCTTGGTAATCAGAGAATCTAGAAATGAGATTTCCTTGATACCCAGAATTCCATAGGGGACTGGAGGGCTTTTGTAAGGTACCACTTGATGAAGAACAAGCTGGGCCTGCCTTTTTGTCACCATAGGCTTTGGTCCTAGGAGTCAGTAAGATAAAAGTTTAGAAAGGATTTTGTAGTTGTCTGGGTTTCTGTCGATGATGCCATGTTGATAGACTGTTAGGCAGCTCTCTCACATGTTTGGACAGTCTTAACCCTGGAATGAAGTCTAATACTCAGTCACACTGGTTTAAAGTGAATGGTTATGAATGCCCAGGTTTGAGGTGATTTACTTAAAAACCTCTTAGGTAAATAAATATCGAAGGGGTTCCTCAGCATCCCTTAGATTTTGAGTGGATGGACCCTTACCTACTTCACTAGGAACTGTGTTTAACTTGTAACCAACGTGTTACATAACTGCACAGCTCTGGGGAAAGCTGTGACTTGTGTGCACATCACATGCTTCCCAGTAGAAAGTAAATATAGCCAAGCACTCTCCCCTTTTTGCATCTGTTACAGTGTGATAACTGTGGCACAGAACCTATCCAGGGTGTCCGATGGCACTGCCAAGATTGTCCTCCAGAAATGTCTTTGGATTTCTGTGACTCTTGTTCAGACTGGTAAGTGTTTTCTTCATTTTGGAACAGGTAAAGAACTTCTCATGCAGTACTTTTTTTTCTCCCCCCAAAATGTCTTACTTTTTAATGCATTAAATTTTGTTCTAGGTAATTAAAATTTTCCTTAGGTCATACCGTATCTCAAACAGCTTCCCATTACTTTTTTAGAGAGTAACTGTGAGAAAGTTTTATAATGTATAAAATGGATCTGGGGCCGTGTCCCATTACTTTTTTAGAGAGTAACTGTGAGAAAGTTTTGTAATGTATAAAATGGATCTGGGGCCGTGTAATGATCAGTGTATGTGTACTTTTTTCTTGCAGCCCACATGAAACAGATATTCACAAGGAAGATCACCAATTAGAACCTATTTACAGGTCAGAGACATTCTTAGACAGAGACTACTGTGTGTCCCAGGGCACCAGTTATAATTACCTTGACCCAAACTACTTTCCGGCCAACAGATGACATGGAAGAGAGCGTCAGCACTAATCCTCTCCAGCACATAGCAATGGCATCATTGTGGATGATGTGCAGTTTGGACACTCACAGTATGAGAGCTCCCCATGTTCTCGTCCAGTTCAGCTGCACTGTGTGGCTCTAGATCGCTGGTCAGCAGCTGGGTATCCTCGGTGAGCAGAGGGCTTCCCTGGTAGAAGTTTCGCCACCACCTGACGGCCTTGGAGGTGGTGATCTTAAATGGGTGTGATGGAAATGGGAGCGCACGTTAACGTGAGAGTAAATTCCAAAGGTTTCCAAGAACTTGGTCATAAATACAATAATGAGAAGACAAAGTATTTATATTAAAACAGTTTAGTAGCTTTCAGTTTGTGAAAATAGTTTTCAGCGCAGAAACTGACTTCTTAAGACAGTTTTAACCGATGGTGGTGTTTGCTTCTAGGACATACACTCTATAGAGCTCGCTGTCCCCGTGGTCACCGATGGCCCTTAGTAAACTGGAGCTGCTTAACCGTATTGCTATCTAACTTTTAACCACGATGACCTGTCCTTCCCAACAGTGAAGCACTACAGGAGGCAGTGTGGCATTGCTTCCTCCACCAGCTCATGGTGTGTGAATGTTATACATGTCACTCAGATATATTTTTTAAATGTAATGTTATATAAGATGATCATGTGATGTATACAAACTATGGTGAAAAGTGCCAGTGGTAGTAACTGTGTAACGTCTCTAATTCACAACATTAATCCTTTTAAAATACACAGCCTTCTGCCTCTGTGTTTGGGGTTGTTAGTACAACTCATCAAAGAAAACTGCCTAATATAAAAATCATATATATGGTGATAATTGCCCTCTTTTGTAGTCTGCACAAGATCCCTAAAAGATTGTATTTTTATTACTATTTAAACAAGTGATTAAATTTAGTCTGCACAGTGAGCAGGAGTTCACAAGCATTCTTTTATACTGCTGGATTTTGTTGTCATCATTTAAAACATTTTGTATGTTTCTTATCTGTGTATCCAATAAGTTCTTGAATAATGTTCATTTGTCAGGAGAACTGTGAGAAATAAACTATGTGGATACTGTTTGTTTATATTATAGAACGCTTGTTGTGGCTTCCTTTGGGTTGGAGTGTTAAAATCACAGTCCTTCCTTAGGGGTCTCTCATGTGTGTTTTCTTTCTGTTCTTCATAAGGAGTAAAGAGTGAGTTCGAGATCTGTTAAAGATGCTAGTGTTTTCATTCAGTGTGCTCTGAAACCCTGAACTAGCTCACACAGCAGAGCAGTAGACCATGTTTAATGAAAGGACAGTGAGTAATGTCCAGTCATGGGACTCAAACCTAAGTTGAAACTTTTGAGTTATTCTTTCTTGACAAAACTAAGTCCCCAAGTATTTAAACAAATGGTTTCCTAGAAATTATTACTAACCTAGAAAAAGATGGTATACATATTCTAAGGTGGATCAAGTGTTACACTGGTCCAGTTTTTAAGGTTACTTGGTTTTTAAACCCAGGGAACATTATTTACTTGGTCTCTTCAGTACTTATTAGCAGGGCAGATTTTATTACTAAAATCTACCCTGAATTTTTTTAATTGGGAAAAATGATAGAATTTTAAATATACAAATAAGAATTTTAAAGTAATATATTGACTAAATATCACTGATCACATTGATACAGTATATCATAATCGGAAAGAAAAGTAAGTGGACTTCTCATTCTGGAGTCATTACTGAAGATGGGGAGGTTGTTAGCAGTCCGGATATCTCTGTATTTAAGTGCTGTGCATGTGCCGGAGAGCTGCCTTCAGCTGTAACGTACAAGACGGTTCCTTGACGGGAACCGGTACCCTGCTTGTCTGTGTAGAAATAGTGCCAGTTAGTTTCGGAGGGCCCTTCAGATCCATTAAAACAGAACAAATCCCATAGAGGTTGAAATACGTTTGGAAGGGAGATATGAGCAATACAGGTGCTATGTAATAGACAACCCTGCTTGGAGACATTTTTTCAAGGGCAGAGATTTAAAGACTTTTGAGGTGATTAGATGGATTGTTTTCTGCTTGAACAGAGAAGTGTATTTTGAATTTTTCTGTTCTAAGCAGATAGTCCCCGTAGCTCAGTGGTAATGCTTAATTGTGTTGTTTTCATTCGAGGGTTGTAGAAGTGGGTGGGCTGTCCTTTGCAAGTAGACTTTCTGTCTACCAAGAAATACTGGCTGTAAGAGAAGCCCGACTGCCACATGTGCTTGTGGGACCTTTCTCGGGAAGTGGCCTTCAGTAGGTCAGGTTTGCTTCTTGGTGTCTGATGCTCGAGTCAGCTGCTGCTAGCTGGAGGTGGATTTAGTAAGACCTCAGGCCAGCGCGTGAGGGCTCAGAAGAGGTTTCTGAGATGTGCACTACTAGTGAATGCACCAAGCAAGCACATACTAATAACCACTTTCTCAACCTAGTGAGGCAGGTTCATTTGTTACCCTGTTTTCATGGGAAGAAATCCAGCCAGAGAGAAATGAAGTAACTTGCCCAAGGTTGGTTAGTGATGTGATGAGACTTGTCTTTATCCAACACAGATCAGCACAGAGTCTGCCTGCCTCACACCCAGTTTTCCAAGCCAGAATACCCCCTTCTTCCTTATTTCCAAGGAACACAGAGTGCTCTCCATTTCTTTTTCTCCGTGTGTTGCTAGAGTACAGCCTGAGCCCATGTCTACTTTTGTAGCACAGGAGAGAGAGGCCTGTGTGTGGACGAGGGCGAGCACCAAAATGCCCTGCCATTGTGACTGACAGACAGGAGCTGTGCGTGTGCAGTGCTTCCTACCTGACCCCAAAGGCATGCCTCGACTCTTCCTCCTTTAGCTTAAATTAAATCACAGAATGCAATTTAGTGAGGTGTGAGGAACATTTTTTAAAAATGAAAAAATAGCATACCATGGTGATAAAGATGAGTGGTTTGTGAAATTTCTTTTCCAGTCATTATAATCGTGAGATATGCTATCGAGACTATTTCTTACTGTGGCTAACTAAGTTCACAGTCCATTATTCTAAATGTACTGGATGAAACCGGTCTCCAGACCATATTGCCTTTTCCACAAGATTATGAAGATTAAAGCTGTAAAATTTTAGTTTGCATTCCTCGATGGAAGAGATGCCACTGTTCATACGATGGGGCCGGGACCCCACACCTTTGTCCCCACAATCTATGTAGCTGATGAAGTGGATTTCTGAGAGCTGTATCACTTTAGGTTCTATGAGAACAGACCATCCGTGTCTCTCTGTCTCTGGGACCTGACTTTTAAGTAATAGATTCTCCATAAGTATTTGTTGGTTGCGTGACCAATGTTTTGATAAATGTTTTATATATATGTGCATATATATATACATATATATATATATATTATATCCCCCCCACCTTCCTTGAGAAAGGTGGTGGGGCCCAATGCCTGAGGGGTCAGTGACTCTTAGAAGGCTTGTCTCCGTACGTCCCTGATGTTCCCTGGAGGACAGGGCCTTTGCATCCTACCTTACCTGGAGGATGTGGTTCAACCAGTCAGGCCATGCATCATCATGATTGTGATTTGCATGTATCTAGTGACATTTTGGGTCCTAGTCCCTGTTGGGGAAGTGAAGCCCTCATTAAATGGTGACAGAGCTGCCCCTTGAGTTCTAGGAACTAGTACATGATTTGCAGGCTCCTCTGTTGGGTTGATTAATACTAAGATCTCCATGGCATGGGTAAGAAACTGAAGGTGAAAGCATGTTAGTTCTCAGCAATAACAACTTGCGTGGGACTTGGGGTAAAGAGCCCTGGCCTCTGTGGAGCTTACAAACTACACAGAAGATAACTAGTGTCTCCGGAAACTTAAAACCACTTAGATTGGTGCCGTGAGGAAAAATAATACTTGAAGAAAAGAATAGGAAGTGCGAGGACATTGTCATTTTAGAGTGATCTAAGCTAGCCTCGTGGCAGAGGGATCGGCGTGGAGTCTGGGGGCTAGCTGTGTGCATCAGCTTTGGGAACTGGCTAGAGGATACCAGTGCCAAGGGCCCCAGAGGCAGCTGAGAGCTTGGTTTGCTCCAACAGCATGAAGACAGGAAAGGCGACTTGAGCCAAATGAGCAAGGGGAGGGTCCAGTGGATGGGGTCAGGGAGACCTGCAGGACCAGTTCCGGTGTGACCATAAAAAGGGTCATCACTGGGGAGATGCTGTTGTGTTCTGGGGTCCACATGCACACATACCTTTTTGCTAGGCAGAGACCACTGAGGTCTTTTATGTTTTAAAATCCTGTGATTTTAATGTAGTATGTCACTTTGAGTCATTCATATCAGCAGCGTTCTCTGAAAAACTGATTTGTACCTCCAGATGCTGCTGCCAACCACAGCCATACAAACCAGGGCTGGCCTGCCTGCTCTGCTCTCCAGAGCTATGGGCACAGAGTGTTTGCCAGTATCTGCGGTGTGTTTGAGAACATTAATCCCTACAGAGTTGTTTCATGTCTTCTGACACAACAGGAAATTTGCATCCTGTAATACTTTTTTTTTAACCTTTGCTTAAATACTCGTATTCCCCTGTGACAGCTTGGGGGGGGGGGTAGCGGTAAAGGATCTGACAGCTGTGTGAGTTGTGGGGACATGATGCATTCTGTTAATAGAGGCATAATTGTAACCAAAGAAACTTAATTTCTTCTCTAGCATACAGTGACATTTCTGTTTCAGAACCAGTGCTAGGGAAAAAAAGAAATATGAAAATTACCATGTATCATGAATACATTAAGAATTTCTCTGTAATAGCTCAGATCTGGTCTATGACCAAAATTAAAACCATATAAATGGATCATAATTTTCAATGATTTACTGTGTTTGCTTTTAATTCTGTTTGGAATTAAGGCTTTCATGCTTTACAGAATGATGTGAGTTACAAATAAATAGAGAAAGAATTCTCCTGTCCTCCATTTATTTTATTTTACATATCTGTTTCGAGGGAAAAAAATGTTTTTAAAAACACAGTTGTCTTGGAAATGTACCCTTATTTGCAGAGTCATTGAAGTAAAGAATCATGCAAATGGAAACCACAATCTTATGTAGTGACCGAGTGGAGGATGCGATAATTTCCCAAGAGAAGCAGCTCTGGTTTGACAACTCGTAGCACAAAAATCCCAAACTTCACTGGTTTGATGCAAGGCTTCTAAACCCATGAAAAGGGCTCACAGGAGACACAGAGGACATGGGAGCCACAGAACACTGGCTCGCTAACGTGCAAACCCCCACCCCCCCCATCAGTAATGATAGCCTCACTCTTACTTGGCAGTATGTCAGTGGGTAATCCTCTCGGATCAAAATTATAACATAGTTTTGTCCCAAGGAATGAAGTAACAAATCATCTCATGCCTTTTAATTACTTTTAGTCACTGATATTAATTTATGTACTTGCTGAAATGCGCCACCATGTGGAGGAGGACAGTGGGTTGTGTAACCAATCGGAATTGTTAGCCATTAATGATACTGTTCCAAGTACCAGTGGCCCATGACAGAATGGTACCAATGGTTGCCTGCTTAGAAGAAACTGTATAACGTCACATTATAAAACATTTCCATCAAGTTTTTGCTTGATGCCTCTGCACTCCAGAAGGCATTGTCTAATCAGCCTGCCCCCAGGCTGAGGACCAACATGGGGGAGATCAAACAAATCTTGATGGGAAAGAGGCGGTAGATGTGATGGAGAGTTAGGGATGTTGGCGCCCTGTGTGATGGTCAGACTCCAGCCAGCCCTGGGGACAGATCTGCCACGGCCAGGCCCCACACTGCTGTTTACAGCCTGACTGCTCTCAGGTGCAGCCTCATGAAAGAAAAACAAGTGTAGCGGAGTGGGTAGAACTGTCCAAAGTGAGGAAAGGGTACAGTTCCAGGTACACCATGCATGATTTCCAGCACCACTCACAGAGTTGAGCTGGGAAGTGAACAGGTTAGGGTGGGGTAAGAGTCGGGGCAAAGGGGAAACACTGTTAGGGATGAATTTCCTGCTCCTGTTTCTCAGTTTCCTTAACAGCTGTGCTTGTTCACTTTCAGAGGACAGAGTCAATAGCTGTGCAGAGTCGAAGGAAAACTTGATCTGGCGCTCCCTCAGCATTTACCTGTTTTTGAAAGGAAAAACAGAGAAAGCCTTCTGACATGTTTGCAAATAGGTCATTTTTAAATAAAAGGAGATCACCTGCTTTCGCTTAGCAAAATTTAAAAGGTAGGAATCCCCACACCCCATATAGAAGAAAGTGAAAAATAATTGCTTAAAAAGGCAGATTGGGGCTGGAGAGATGGCTCAGCAGTTAAGAACATTGGTTGTTCTTGCAGAAGACCCAGGTTCAAATCCCAGCACCCACATAGCAGCTAACAACTGTCTGTAATTCCAATTCTAGGGAATCCGACAGCCTCTTCTCTCTTCCGTGGGCATTGCAGAACATGGGTGCACTTACCTACATGCAGACAATACACGCATACACACAAAAATAATAAAAAGCAGATCCAGGGCTGGAGAGAAGGCTCAGTAGTTAAGAGCACTGGCTATTCTTGCAGAAGACCTGGGTTCGAATCCCAGTACCCACATAGCAGCTAACAACCATCCATAACTCTAGCTTCAGGGGATCCAACACCACCTCCGTGGGCATTGCATGACACAGGTGTACTTACGTATGTACATGGAGGCAGTACACACATACACAATATAAAAATTTAAAAAAGTTTTATTTCTTTTTTTGGTCTTTTTGAGACAGGGTCTCCCTGTAGCCCCAGCTGTCCTGGAACTCACTATGTAGACCAGGCTGGCCTTGAACTCACAGAGGTCTGCCTGCCTCTGCCTTCTGAGTGCTGGGATTAAAGGCATGCGCCACCATGCCCAACCCTAATGATAAAATTTTTCAAAAGCAGATCTTAGGGCTGGAGAGAGAATTTGGAATTGAGAACAAGATCCTCTTCCTGAGAATCTCAGTTTGGCTTCTAACGCCTGTGTCAGGCAGCTCACAACCACTAGAAACTCTAGCTGCCAGGGGGATCTGATGTCTGGCCCCTGTGGGCATCTGCATTCACATGCACATACCCATACACGGATACACACAGTCCTACACATCAAAAATAACCTTTTTAAAAAGCAGGTGCTTGAATTAAAACCAAAATGAGATGCCACTACACATTAGAATGGCCAAAATCCCAAGCACTGACTTCATCAAATGTTGGCTAGAATGTGGCACAACCAGAACCCACTGCAGGCGGGAATGAAAAACGGTACAGCGCTAGGAAGATGTTCCAGTTCATTAAAATATCCTCCAGCACTTGTGTTTCATGCTGTTTATCCAAATGAGTTGAAAATTTAGATCCACCCAAAACCTTTGCGTGAATATATATGAAAGCAGCTTTCTTCATGATTAACAAGTCTTGAAAGTGACCCGAGACGCCTTTTATTGTTTTCCATGGGAGGATGAAGTAGTGCTTTCAGATAAAGGCGTGTTACTCAGCACTAAAGAGAAATGAGCTATGAAGATGGAGGAGATGTAGGTGCATACTACTAAGTGGTGGAAGCCCATCTGAAAGGGTACACGCTGCCTGGGTCCCACTGTGACATCCCAGAGCAATGGATTGAGGACAGTGAAAAGATCCAGAGGGGAGAGGGGTAAGTCAGAAGTTACTCTATGAGGCTCCAATGGCAGATTCTTGACACTATTATAAAGTTGGTCCAAACTCAGAGTTCTGATGTTCATGTGTACCATTGGCTTTGGGTGACCATCAAGTATAGGTTCATCTGCTGTAACAAATGGACCACTGGTGGGGCATGTTGATAGTTGAGACAGTATTTGGGGATGTGGTATCTGGAAATTTGGCTCAATTTTGCTGTGAACCTAAAAGTGCTCGAGAGTAGAAAGTCCATTTAGAACAGTAACAAGCTAAGGGCTGTCTTCAAAGTAGTGTTAGGAATTGACAAAAGACTGGTGTTGGTTAACATGCGATTCCCAAGTGTCCGGGGACATTTAGAGCAGGGTGGATATAGGGCCTAGACAGGAGCAAGGTGTGGACGTGTGGCTAGGCTAGGGGCAGAGTACGTGGCCATGGTTCTGCACCCACAAAAGGAGCCAGTGGCAGAAAGTAGGAAGGGAAGCCCACTTCCTGGACACAAGGCACTGACTTTCAGCCAACCACTGGGGTTCGTTCCATCGTGCAAGAGTGATCAGAAGGCAGAGGCATGGTTACCAGAAGCACTATGGAAAGAGGTCAGGATGAGGCTGGTGGCCTGCCTTTAGCATACAGTCAGGGTTACTTTAGGAAAGTTGATGTGTAGCATTGCTAATTAGAGGGACTGGAACTTCTGCCCAACTGCAATCCTTGATGTAACTGGAGCGTGGTCAGGGAGCAGATCGATAGCAGACCAGGCTGCTCCCATTGTCCTGTGAGGCAGTGACTGCGGAGTTCTAGGAAAGGCGAAGATTCCAAAGGACTCCTCCCATAATTTTGGTTGATGATCATTCAGGCTTCCACCAACTTGTCACCTTCACACGGTTTTCACCATCACAGTGGACTGACAGCTCCTTCACACTGAACATGCAGATTATGACCAGCTTTTCACTTAGATGCAGCATCAGCCCAAAAATGCGTATGTTGTTAAAGAAGAAATTACTCAACATTGCTTGTCAAAGCACAGTGAGGAAGACCTCATTCATTACACTGATTTTTGTTGAGACTTTTCACTCAGAGTCCAGGGGACCTTGAATTTGGGGTGGTCCAGCCTCCAGTGTACTGGACTGTGGGTGTGTATGGCTGTGCCCATCTTTAATCATTTCTTTTGGGATAGGTATAGTGACCTAGTTCTGAACACCACAACACAGGCGAGAAGGAATTTACAGTCCAGGAGCAGGGCAGGGGCTGGTGGGTATAAGGTAACAAACAGCAGCAAGGGAAACTTGTGAGCCAAACCCACTTAACGGTTGTTGCAAAAGTCAGGCCAGGTATGGTGGCCCATGGCTGTAATCTTAGTACTTGGGAGGTAGAGGGAGGAGGAGGATCAAGAGCGCAAGGCCAGTCTCCTCTACATAGCAAATTCAAGATCAACCTGTACTTCCTGAAATCCTGTATCAAAGCCCAGGACAGCTGGGCGTGGTAGTGCATGCCTTTGATCCCAGCCCTTGATCTCTGTGCAGTGGAGGCCAGCCCGGTCTACACAGTGAGTTCCAAGCCATCCAGGGCTATAGGAAGACTCTGTCTCAAAAAAATAAAATGGGGACAAGCCAAGATGACGTCACCTGGGGGAGGATGAAGGTGGTGAGGAGGCTACTCAGCCCTGGTGATCAAATGGCAGGGCCAGTGTACAGCTAGGACTGAGCAGGGTTCTTTGATGAAAATGATTTTAACAGGAAGTACGCTGGAATAGCTGGGAGGTTCTGCCGCTTGACTAAATTTTGATCAAGCAGAGTCTTCATCAGTGTCCAGCAGGACAGTAAGTCTTAAAGACAAGGCCCTTGCTCAGCATTGTATCCCCAGGGCCTGGTAGGTAGGCGGGCTCAATGCAAACAAAAAGGTTGAGTGGAAGACTGTCACGTGCTTGCTTTCTTCCTTTCCTCACAGAAAGGAGCCCGTTTTCTGGCTAGGATCCTGGGCTACGTGGGATAAGGGATACTCTCATAGAAACCAAGCAACTCCCTTCCTCACAGAAGGCCATTCAGTGCCAGCTCTGAAGGGCGATGCTTGTGATTTTTTGACCAACCAGGCTGAAGCTGGGGGTGGTGGGAGGGCTGGCGCTGGACCCCTGCCCACCTCGGTTTCCATGTAATACCTGCTTCCTCATTTTACATCATGTATTAAATACAGGGACTGACTTATTTAATTAAAGAAAACTGCTTCCCTGGAGGCAGGCTGTGGAGTTGGATTTTGTGAACTCCAAAGACCTGGGGAAGTTTAAAAACAAAATGGAGGAATCAAGTTTGCCAGATGGAAAAGCGGCCTTCTCGCCTGGGTAGGAGGAAAACCCATTAGCAATCTGCCATCCTAGTTAGCTGCCGAAGCAGAGGCTTGAGAGCAAAATCTACAGGCAGACAGTCAGCCTCTTCCTGGCAGGAGGTGAGGCAGGCTGTGTTGCTGGAGTGGCGTTTAGGGGTAAAAGAAGCTGTGGGGTGGGTGGCTCTGGTTCTTCCCAGACCACCTCAACACTTCTCCATTCCAAAGAGGACTGTCCTTGCTCATCGAAGTTCCCATAGAAAGGATTTTTTTTAAAGATTTGTTGATTTTTATTATTTATTTTTATGTGTAAGAGTGTTTTTGCTGTGCATGTAATGTCTTCAGAGGCCAGAAGAAGGCATCAGATCCCCTGGAACTGGAGTTTATGGATGGTTGTTAGCTGCCATGTGGGTGCTGGGAACTAAACCCAAGTCCTCAGCAAGAGCAGCCAGTGCTCTAAACTACTGAGCCATCTCTTAAGCCTCCAAAACACTTACTTATTTTCACTTTATGAGTGTTGCACCTGCATGTATGTAAGAGGGTCTCAGAGTCCCTGGCACTGTTTCACACGTTTGTGAGCCACCGTCTGAGTGCAGGGAACTGAACCAGGGTCCTCTGCAAGAGCAGCCAGGGCTCTTACCTGCTGAGCCATCTCCCGTATAAAGGGTATTTTAAGAGAAAATAAGTGGCTTTTATATTTCTGTATAGAACTGCAACTCAAAGGAAATGGGACAGAACCACTTTATATGTACTGAGCTAAGTTTTATGGGCTTTTATTTTCTTCTGTTTTTTAGAAAAGAAGTCCTGTAGCTTAGGCTATCCTCAAATTTACTATGCAGTCCAGGCTGGCCTTGAGTTCCAGATCCTCCTGCCTCCCCTCCCCCTCCTGAGTGCTAGGATTACAGGCTTATATCCTAAGATCCACTGTTGGTGCTATTAGCTTTTGCACAGTTAAACCACTTAGTTAACAAGGTGTTCCAATTCAGTGTCCTCTTAGACCAGAAAAGAATTCATGGGATGAGCAGATAGGTAAGAGTTAAGACTCCCTAAACTGAACTTGAGAGGACTCTGCCCTCCACCCTCCACCACAGAGAGCCTCCTCATTACTGTATAGCAACTCCTTTTCCTCATCAATAGTCAAAAGTAGTTTCAGGACTGACCTCACCCCAGAAATCCCTAATCTGAATCAGTGAGTTAAACCGTAGGTTTCAGTGTGATGAACTGAGGTTAGTAGGTTTGTTTCCAAGAGAGGATTTGCCCTTTGGAGACTGAAACTTGATATTAAAAAACAAAAAACAAAAAAAAACCTGCAGTAAGTGATGTCCTGATCAACACGGGGAAAAACAAATTGTTTGTTTTTAATCAATAAAGCTACAAGCAAGCAGACAGGAAACTATCGGGAAGTGAGCCCAGCAGACCTCTGTGGCTGTGCTGCTTTCTCTTCTGTCATGAAACAGCTGGCTGGTTCAACCTTGCCGTCTGGCCCCGTTTCTGCATCTCCCACACTGTTCAAAATGCTTTTGAGTTTCATCTTTGTTTTCTTTGTGTTGTGATGGTGGCTTCGGGGACCAGTCCTGGCTGTCACAGTGGACTATGATCACAGTGTCAGTGTGCCACCAACTTCTGTTCTTCATGTTGGGCCAGGGAGGTGTCATGACCCTTTCCGACACTCGCTCCCCCATCTCCAGGTGCAGGCCAGGTCTGTTCCCTGCAGGGACATGCTCAGGGCGGGGAGAGGTGGAGCAATGAACTTCCTGTACTCTCTAAGCATGTGTTCCTTCGGAACCTAGGGGGAAAAGCTTTGTCTCTTTCCTTCCTCCCTCCCTCCCTCCCCTTCTTCCCCCCTCTCTTTCATTCTTTTCTTTCTTTGAATCATAGGAAAACAGAATTACAGGGGCTGCTGTCAGCCCACTTTATTTCAGGAAGAGCTTCAAGGCTGAACCGTAAGATGACTCACCAAGGTCCCCAAGGCCGGGTTGGGACTTTCCAGCGCCCAGGCCAGAATTTCCTATGGTATCTGGTAAGCAGTGGCACTTTTCACCCCAAGTGCTCCATTTCCAGTTGCTTACTCAGTAGTAAATTCACTCAAGGTGAAAGAGCACTTCCTCTCTTGGGCTAGCTGTGTCAGCTGGGTGTTCTGCCCTGAGACTGCACAGCACAGGAAGGAGGCCCAAGATGATGAATGGCATCTGGAGGGCCAGGACAGACTGGAGAAACCTGTGCTGATTCTCTCCTGATGCAGAGCAAGGCTTTGCTTTTTGAGATGGGGAAGAAGAAGTCATGGGATACGTTTGTACCACACACGTCTAGCCTGGGTGTGTGTTTCAGGAGTTGTAATTTGACAGCAGCTGTGTGCACAGCAGACTTGGTGATGCAGTGGGGCGGGCAGTGTCTCGATCTGTTGTTTCACCACAGATCCCACTGTCAGTATCCTCCAGGAGCAGGGGAGGCCCAAGAGATGAGCCAAGAGCCTTGAAACCTCCTTCCTCAGGAGAGTGACTGCGAACACTGTAAGGCGATTTCAGAAGCCAGGCTTTCCCCAAGAACCCTGCTGGTTCTGTCCCCACGTGCCAACCATGTAAGAGTTTGCAGTATTCAGATTCAGATAATTCAAGAGCAAGAAGAAGGATTTTCTAATTCTGGAACTGAATAAACCCTGAATTTCTTTCCCCACTGTCAAAATTGAAAGTGGAGGTAATTCTCTTCTACCAGGACAGTTCTTGTCCCAGGCTGCGCAAAAGGGGAAAATTAAGCATGTGTCCTTACATGATGACCTTTTAGTTTATTATTTTTTAATAATAAACGTGGCGGGGGAGACAAAAGTTCAGGAGTTGACTCTCTCCCTCTGCCCTATGGGTCCTGGGAATTGAACTTGGGTCTTCATGCTTGCTGGTTTGGTGGCAGGCACCTTTACTCACTGAGCCATCACCCAGCCTGCTTGTTTCTAAGGATCTAAACCTTTGATTTTTTAAAAAATACTTTATTATTTTTATGTGTATGAGTATATTGCCTGCATGTGTGTAAGTGCACCTGTGTTGTGCAGTGCCTATGGAGCTCAGAAGAAGAAGTTGGATCCCTTGGAACTGGAGTTACGGATGGTTGTTAGCTGCCATGTGGGTGCTGCTGGGATGTCGAACACAGGTCCTCTACAAGATCCGCCAGTGCTGTTAACCACTGAGCCATCTCTTCAGCCTCTAATCCTTTGGGATTTTTTTATGGCAACAAGTGGTTACTCCAGGAAGTTAGATCAAGAGACATCTTTCTGACTTCCAAGCCTAGGGCTTGTTAAGAGCCTGGGAAATGACCCTTCAAGAGGTTTAGGAGGTTAGTAGTCACTCTCAATAGTTTGCCTCAAGGAATAGGTAATGCAGACTCAGAGAGCAGTTTGTCACTAGTGGACTGGGGCCTGCCATCCTGCTCTGAACAGCAGGAGGTGGCCTGCACCCTCTCACCCTGTGTGTCCTCAGCTTTGCCCTTAGGTGACTGCTGCGGCCTCCTGTGGCTCCTCACCCTACCTTCCAGGATCTACGCTCCACAAAACAAGGGCCAAATAGAAGCCTGGTTTACCTCAGCCTCCTTTGGAAGTTCCCATCACCCACAGGACATGCCTGGCTCTGGCATCTTTGATGCAGTCCTTTGAATGCCTCTCCACACCTCTCTGTTCCTCTGTCACTGGCCCTGTGTGTCATAGCCAAGCAAGTGATGTACCCCTTCTGACCCTGGGGCCTCTTCGGTGGGAGGCGCCCTGCTCCCCTACTGTACCCCATTCCACATAGCTCTTGGTGATCTCCCTGACACTTTGCTTTCTCCTTAGACTGCACACAACACCATACTTGCTTTGGTGCCATGCTTCCCCTACTAACACTGGGTATCAGCTCTGTAGGCTAGAACTACAGCAGACCACTAGGATGGTGGATGGGTCAGACTCAAGTTGCAGACTTCAGGACAGAATGGGAACGGAAAGTTTGCCAGGCACATGGTACAAATGGTGTCTGTGGATCGCAGCACATGATGTTAAGTTGGTACCACAGTCCCACTGACTGACCTGCCTCGGTGCTTCTCCTCCAATCAGTTATTGCAAGAAATTGACATAAAGTCAAGTGGCAGTTGTGAACTATGTGAACTCAGAACCCAAAGGTGCTGAATCTAGGATCTGGAAGAGGTCTGCGTTTTGGATCGGCCTGTCCTGTTTAGCTACAGACTGGAATTCATCTAGAGTGTGTGGCTGGATCTTCATCTCAGTCTTCCTCTCTCCTCATTTCCTTTTGTAGTGCTGGGACTTGAACCCAGGGCTCATGTGTGTTAGGCAAGCACTCTATTCCCAGCTCTTATGTTTTATTAATTTTGGGACAGAAGCTCACTAGGTTGCGCAGGCAGGCCTTGAACTTGCTCTGGAACATGTGGGCTTCCGGTCTCAACCTCCCGAGTAGCTGGGATTATGGGCCTGGGCCCTTAGTTAGGCTGTGCACTTGTCTCTCTTTGAAAAAGGAATGTTAAGCAACTATAATGACACCTGGTGACACTTCTATGTCCCTCTTTTTATGATCCATCTGATAGCATATTTAACAGCAGTGGAGAAAGACGGCAATTTGTGTTTTGGCCTCAATGCTGCAACTGCCTGTAGCTCCTCCCAGATCCCATAAGAAAGCCCACTTTTTTCTTGAGGCAGAAAAGAGGCAGTGGGTTCGTTTGTGGGAGGGGTGACTTGCCTTCCAGAGCTGTGTTTTGGTCTCATAGTAGGCTACGACAGGGATGGACGCTCGGTGGTAGGCCTCCAGGCGCTTGGCGATGGTCCTGCCGGTGTCCTCCCCGCGCTGGCTGCTCTGGCTCCTCTGCAGAAGGCGGCTGGTCATGGTGTCTGCGGAGCAGTCCATGCAAATCACCAAGTGCGGGTCTCCAATCTGGGTGGAAGAGCAGAACGCAGCACGGTCAGAAACTCCACTCAGGCGGTGTTCTCTCTGGGGCCCCTAACTCTCACATTTCTGGGCTTGTTGGTTTGCTCGAGTGCCCAGCACTGTATTGGAGCTGGGACTGGAATGGCCTGTCATTTCCAGGGCCGACCCCAGCACCTGCTGCCCCAGAGCTCTGACCTGTCCTCGGCTTTCAGATTTCATTTCATAATGCAGTGATTATACGCTACCCAGTGTGGTTGGTCTGTCCTTCACCCGCAGAGGAAGGGGGTGTGCATGTATGTGTACATGCATGTGTATGTGTATGTCCATGTATGGGCATGTATATATGTGCTGTTCTGTATGTGAAGCTTTCTCTGATCTACCAAGACAAAGCTGATCCTTCCTCCTTCTTGCCCCCAGCATGTAATTCCAGACACCAGGAGCACGGTGTGCTGGGCGTGTGTTACAAAGGGAGTATAGTGGTTGGTGAGCAGGTGCAGATTGAAGTCTGTTAGGACCAAAGCCTGAGGTAATTCGGCTCAGAGTGGACTTTATTAACTTCACGGAGCTACAAAGCTCAGCTCTCTACACACTGCGTCTGTGCTGTCCTACTGTCTTTTGAACAGTGGGATGGGGTGGGAATGAGCCCTGTTCTTTTAGAGGCCAGGCCACAGCTTCTTAAACTGTTTCCACTCATGACCCTTTTTTTGCCTGAGAAATTTTTTATGCTACTCACTGTAGGTATATATAAGTATACAGAATAGGCACACAAATCAACATTTACTGAAAATAAATCATAAATTTATTTTAAAACAATTCTTTGGTATATGTATAATTTTGCCATTTATTAAAGATGAAGGCAAATTTGCATGCTAATGAGAGTTGTTTGTCTAACACAGTAGAATCCAAAGATGTGCTAGTTTGATACTGAGGAAGGATGGTAGGAAATAGATTTCTTTCTATAACTAAGCCATTATGTTTCTGTAAAAGCAGAAAACTTTGTATGAACAGTAAAAGCACTGCAATTCAAAGCACACAGTCTCCAATGGAGTGGAAGCAGGCTTGCTAGCCTTGCAAGGTACAATAGTGCACATAGGCCTGAATCACTGATATTTTTATTTTAAAACAATTTTAAAAGATTTTTTTAATGCATATTTGTGTGAATGTATGCCATGTGTAGGTACCTGTGGAGGCCAGAAGAGGGAGCTGTATCCCCTGGAACTGGAGTTATAGGTGGTTATGAGCTGCCTGATGTAGGTGTTAGGAAGAACAGCAAAGCACTCTTAATTACTGTGCCATCTCTCCAGCCCCCTGAACATTTTTTTGAAATGTTTGAGGAAATTGCTTTTTTCAAAATGCTTGGACATTTTGAAAGAAATGTTACATGGAGCAGATCTCTGGCTCTTAGCTCTGCCCTCTCCTCATGGGGCTGTGGTTCACCTCCCATATCAAGAACGTAGAGAACTTCACCTGCATCAGTTACTGTTTTCGTTGCATTGACAAGATACCTGGCAAATGCAACTTAAGGAAGGAAGGGTTTAATGTGGTTCACACTTTGAGGGTACAGTCCATCACGGCAGGGCAGGCATGGTGGTAGAAACGTGATATGGCTGGTGACACTGCATCCACAATCAGAAGGGGAGGCTGAATGGTTCAGCTGTTAAGAGCACTTGTTCTCGTGGAGGACCTGGGTTTGTTTCCCAGCACCCCCATGGCAGCTAACTCAGCTGTTAAGAGCACTTGTTGTTCTCGTGGAGGACCTGGGTTTGTTTCCCAGCACCCCCATGGCAGCTAAAAACAGTCTGTAATTCCACATTGTCTTCTGACCACCTTGAGCATGCATGTGAGGCATGTGGGTACAAGACGCTCATAGACATAAGATAGAAACAAATAGACTTTTAAAAAGAGGCAGAAGGAGATGAATGCTGGCGTTTAGCTTGCTTCCTTCTTTTTGTGCCGCCCAGGACCACAGCCCATGGGATGGTGCCACCCACATTCAGGATGGGTCTTCCCTCCTCAGGTCAACCTTTCTGGAAGTACCTCATAGACACACCCACAGGTGTTTCCATGGTGATTTTAAATCCAGTCAAGTTGACAATAAGATTAACCACCAACCCTGCCATTGTCTGGTTCACAGAGACTTGGAGACAACTCCCTGCCTCCCATATGACCCTGCCAGCACGCCGGGATGCCTCCAGCATCTTTGGGTTCTTCATGGATTTTGGCATCCAGAGGTCTTCCATTAGACCACAGGTGTCCTTACCAAGACGTAAGGATTCTGCCTGACCTGACTGCAGTCATCCTAAACGGTGACTGCCCCTGACTACTCAGATCTGTTTTCCCTACAGTTTCCCAGTAAACTCTGCATTAACAAACCATGACAGTACAATGTAGAGCTTTACAATCAGATACTGGTGTACTCGAGATAGATGCTGTGCAATGAGACCTAATTATTCTGGAACAGAAAGGCTGTTGACAGCCCATAAATAACATTTCAGCTGGGTGTGGTGGCGCACGCCTTTAATCTCAGCACTCAGGAGGCAGAGGTAGGCGGATCTCTGTGAGTTCAAGGCCAGCCTGGTCTACATAGTGAGTTCCAGGACAGCTGGGGCTACAGGGAGACCCTGTCTCAAAAAGACCAAACAAAAAACAAAAAACCAAACCATTTTAACTGCTAAACCCACTGGGCTAAAGGTTTTAGACAGCCAACCTCTAAACCCTTAGAGCCCCCACTTTAAGGATGCTAATGTGGAAGTTTCAGGAGGCTAATTTGCCTAAAGTCACTAAAGACTTGCTAATACTGCACCCAAGCCAGCTGCATGTGACTCCAGAGCCTGGTGACTTTGGTAGACAGAACCAGGGCCCTCAGAAGAGGATCGGGGATCGAGCAAGGTGGCAGTGAACACAGGAGCCAGAGGAGGAACAGAGGCTGGGGAAGGAGGTGGGGAACGTCGGTGTGAACGGCACCGCTCATTTTACTTTTTGAAAATTGTGTCTTACTGCCTTTTGGGGTCTATCTAGGATGAGCACCTCTGGGTGGTCATGTGACAATGGTTTCGCTTTGGTAATTCCAGCAAGTAGAGGAGGAAGAATCCTGGTCCTGCTTCCCTCTGACCCCACCTTAGATTTCTTAAAAATCTTTTTTACATGTATTTATTCGTGTGTGTGTGTGTGTGTGTGTGTGTGTGCGCGTGTGCGTGTGCATGTGTGTGTGCGCCTGTGCACGTGTGCATACATGCACCTGTTCCATGGAACACATGTGGAAGTCAGTGGACAACTTGCGGGAGCTGATTCTCTCCTGCCCTGTTTCAGCTCACCCCAGTCAGAATGATTAAGAAAACAATTGACAACAAATGCTGGTGAGGATGTAGGGAAAGGGGAACCTCATTCACTGCTGGTGGGACTGTGAACTGGCGCAGACACTACAGAAATCAGTGTGGAGAACTCTCAAAAAGCTAACGGTAGATCTACCATATGACCCGGTGTTACCACTCCTTGAACACATCCAAAGGACGTGATATCCTACTATAGATACTTTGTCAGCCACGTTCATGCTGCTCTATTCACAACAGCTAGGAATGAGCACAACCTCAATGGATGAATGAAGCGTGAACATGTGACACATTTACACAACGGAGTTCTATTTCACAGCAAAGAAAAATGAAACCATAAAATTTGCAGTAAATGGGTGGAACTGGAAAACATTCTATTGAATGAGGTAACCCAGACCCAGAAAGTCAAACACTGCAAGTTCTCTATTTGTGGCTCCTAATTCTGAATCATTAGATGTGCATGTATAACCTGAAGTAAATGCAGAAGCCGGGAAAGCATGGGGGGAGGGAAGAAAGAGCTCCAGAGAGGCTCAGAGAGTAGAGCACAGGTGATATCAAGGGGGAGGTGGGAATAATGGGGGGAGGATAACTGGGAAGTGGGAGCGGTAATACAGAGGGAGAAAGAAGAGTTGATAGCAATAGAGATGTTTGAAAAAGCTATAGGGAAATGTACTATTTTATAACTCACTTAAAATATACATAATATATTTGTGTGTGTGTATAGCCATAGGCTGACAAAAAACCCCAGTGCCTGGCATGGGAAACCTTCCTTCAAGCTGTTGGTCAGAGTAGTCTAAGAGATTCACACAACACTATAGGCTATTGTCACTGTTCTTAGTTGCCTCCCAAAACTCGAAGGTAAGACCCTTTTGCTGAAGACACCACATGCTTCAAGCCCAGGCTTTGAGGAATTGAGGTAGATCTGGCCTGGAAGCCTCCTCCCTGAGGAACAGCTCTCACAGTATTGGAAGGTGCTATGCAAGATGCCAGGGGAGAAGAGCATTGACAGTCCTACACATCTGTCTGTAAAGACTAAGAACCGCAGCAATGACTGAACCAAGACATCCCTAATAATGCAATAGTGGCACTTTTATCTTGGGGGGTAACGAACAGCTGTCTAATTGGACTCAAGACCACTCAATGTGAGGGAAATCATACCTGACTCTATAAAGCTAGCTACTACCAGTGACTGGTGATGTCATAGACCCTAGAGGAGCGCCTACTACTGCCACTTCCTAAGCCAATATGATTTCTAACTGTATTCTGAATACTTAATCTTATAGTCACAGAAAAGTGTATCTCTTGCCTCTCATCAAAGGAGCTTCTTTGTGCAACAGATGAGGACTGTGCTGTGGGGATCCACAACTGGTCAGGATGCAGCAAATAAGTGACTATAGGGTGCCTAGTCCCCATTGATATACCTACAAGGTAACTTCTGTATCTAAGGCTCAGGGAAATTCACAGAAGAGGGAGGATATGATTGCAAAGAGAAGATCAGGACACCTGCTGCAGGATAATATCTCCCAGGCAGACCTGAAAGATGTTTAACCCATGAAATCTCAAAAGTAGTCTAAATGAGACCTACATAAAGAAACCAGTTGACATGCCAGTGTGGATGGGAGAAATTCCACAAAGTCCCCCACCTTTAGATGAAGAGTTAAGGCAATCAATGGATGCTGAGAGAGGGAGAATCAGTTTTCTCCAAAGATGAGCTCTCAATAATTTATCTAACCCCAAGTGCTCAGTCCTAAACACAAGTACATGGGATCACCAGGAAATGGACTACAAGCTGATGCTTCTCCCTCCTGAGGACTGAGATGTTTGCTCCCCCTGAAACCCGACTCAATGGGGTCCAAAACAGGAGGGAATTCTGTTTTCTTTTATGGAGGTTTGCCTGACTGGTGGGAATTCGTGCTTCCCCAAAGGTCAGGGACAACCCACAGGCCACACGACTCCTGAGCTCACCCTACCTGGTTCAAGGTAGAGAAGGAACAAATGGTGACTAGGAATGCTGAAGGTGATGTGGGAAAGTGAGGGACCCCAACACGGACAACAGTTCACAGCTGCTTCCATCTTAAGAAACACATTTATATATGTGATGACATTTGATGCCCCTAAAACACTTTAAATAGGGTTTGACACGAGTTCTTTTTCTCCTTTCTAGCAGCAGAATAAAGCTCAGTGTCTTGCTCATGCTCGAATACAGCGGATGCCTTAAGGACGCCACCTCGGGAGGACACCCAAGGGTGTCCAATCTTTAGACATTGTGATATCATGTTACCACATCACATGGTTGGTCCACATTTGTAGCTATCCTGGGATGCATGTGCCCTGCGAGCTGCAGGTTAGACTCGCCCAAGGCTACGCAGATTGGCTATGGCGCTCTCATGGCTCAACATGTGACCCCATGGGTATCAAGTCTAGGATTTTTCCATCAGATCTAGCTTTAAATTTTCTAAACCCTAAGGTTATAATTTTCTACCAGCTCTAGCTTTAAATTTTCTATAACACCAAGGTTATAATTTTCTTGTTGCTTTCATCCTGTATTAGAGGGAAGAGGTGGGAGTTGAGGGAACCGAGTCAGAGAAGCCTGTATTTACCATATATCTTATCCTTGGTAATCTGGGAGTTTCAGAAGAATATTCTACTACCTCTGAGAGCAATTCAAGAACAGACTTCTCAGCCGGGCATGGTGACGCACACCTTTAATCCCAGCGATCGGGAAGCAGAGGCAGGTAGATCTTTCTGAGATGGAGACCAGCCAGAAAATGAGTGCTGAGGGGAACCTGGAGTCTCACGGAGTTCTGGGAGGAATAAGAGGTGGGATAACTGTGGTTCCATAGATGGATACTGGGGAAGTTTCTCAAAGAATTAAAAACAAGGTCACCTAGGAACACGCGGTACATGGCATATGCACAAGGAACTGAAAGCAGGACATTGAACTGATATTTGTAATAGTAGCATCGTTCACAATGTGCGGGAGTTGGAAGCACCCCGTCTCCATGGATGGATGATGTGTGTGTATTCACGCTACGATATGAACAGGCCTCGAGGACTTCTTGCCAAGCGAAATGAACCAGTCACGAAAGGGCAGATCTGTGTGTTCCCGCTTCTATCAGGATCCTAGGGGAGCCAAATTCAGACAGGCAGAAAGAAGAATGGAGGTCCAGGAGCACAGCAGGGAGGAATATAGAAAGTATGAGGACAGAGTTTCAGCTCAGCAAGATGAAAAGTGTCTGGAGATGCACAGCAGAGTTGGTTACACCACGGTATGAGTGCTCTAAACAACTACGAACTGTATACTTCAAAACAGTAAGGGCATCACATTTTGCTATTCATATTTTACAATTAAAGTAGAGCAGCCTCACCTGGGGTGGTCTCCTTTCCCGGCAGTCTGTGTGCCTCAGGTAAGCTGCCATCCCCCATGCTGGGTCCCTTAGGCTGGACTGATCAGCATATTCATTCCTTTCCCCTTGTCAGTGGGTGAGTATGAAGGAAACCCGACCTGGGTCTGTGGGGCTTCCCAGGGAACCAGAAACAGTTTTCTGGTTCCGGTCTGGAACCGGAGGAGAATGGGGCCAACATGAGGGGCAATCCAGAGCTGGAGAGATGAGAGCATGAAACTCACAGTGTGGTGGAATCTGCACCTAAGACCCAGCCAAGCCTGACCACCGCTCTTCATAGAGAGCTCCCTGCTGCCATTTTTACTTTTCATCTTTTTTTCAAGTTTGAGTTGCATTTCTGTTATTTGTAACATAAAGATCTGGTCAGTGTAACTGAGCAGGGAAAGGGTCTGCATTTATCCCTTGAACTGAGCGATGTTCCCTGTTTCACTGCTGAATGGACACGTCTAACATCAGCTTACCCTGCGACCGAACTCTTCCCCTTGCTTCACTTCCCGGGGGTAGCCATCAATCAGGAAGCCCTTGGTGTTGCCCAGGCTGGCCACCATGGCCTCCTTCAGCAGCTCCAGAACGATGCCCTGTAGCAGAGAAAGAGCAGTCAGCATGTGTGTGTCGGGGGGGGGGATCAGCATGCAAGCCCAGTGGCCCCCAGCATGAATGGGACTATCCAACTCTGCAGAGGGGGAAGAAGAATTTGGCCAGATCAATAGCAGATCTCTCAAGCCATCCTTCAGGCCTATGCCTCTCTCCCCTCTCCACCTTAACGTCTGCAATGTAGGTAGGCCTCAGTCAATACTAGGTCACCGGTTCACCAGTTAAGGGCTTTTCTCACGGTGTGTCCTTACTGCTGGTATTTGAGTAAGACATCTTCAGAGGCATCTTAGACCCCCAGCCCTGTCTCACACAGTACATGGTATCAATCAGGGCAGGTTAGAAGCAATGTCCGGTTCAAATATATATCACTGCCAAGGTTTTTCCAGTGAAGGCTGTGCAAAACTTTGCTAACTTGAGGACTTTCAGATTGAAATACTACTTTCTAGCAACATGACTTCTCCATTAAGAAGTTTGATTTAACAAGTGTTTATGGGAAATAAGGAAAGAATAAGGGAGGGGGGGTGGGGGGGGCGAAAGGACCGTTCTGAGGGAATGGAAGAATCTCATTCCCTGGCTTTCAGCAGGAGTTTAGGAAACCAGGCATCACAAGTGCATTCAGAACCCTTCCCTAAAGAATCATGACTTAATTCTTCATCAAGTTTACAGGCTATAGGGGAAGACAATGACAAACAGATGACTATATAGTAACAAAAGATGACCAATAAACACAGAATTCAAACAGGGAAAACGGGTCTAAAACGCTGAAAGTCTGTTTTCGACGGGGTGACTGGGAAGCCTCTTTGGTAAGGGGTGATCAGGAAGGCCTCTTTGGTAAGCTGTGACCCAAGCAGAGTGCTGGATGAGCCAGCTAGAGATGGTATGGAGGAAGAGCACTCGGGCTGGGGAAACAGCAGTGCAGAGGCCGTGAGGCAAAACAGCCCAAGCTGAGGGAGGACTTGAGGAGGCCTGTGGGGGTTGGGGGAGGGCAGCAGGAAGAACAAGCTGAGAGAGGACTGCTGGAGAAGCAGCCGGAGGATGGGAACAGCACAGTGTAATAGCAAGTTTTAAGAAATTGCTTGGGCCAGACATGGTGCAGCATGCTTTTAATCTTAGCACTTAGGAGGCAGAGGTAGGTGGATCTCTATGACACTGAGGCCAGCCTGGTCTACAGAAGGAGTTCCAGGGCAGCTGGGTTACAGAGAGACCCTGTCTCAAACAAACAAACAAACAAACATCCCCCCAAAACATTGCTTTAGGAGACTGGGAAAATGGCTTAGTGCGTAAGAGCACTTGCAGCAAAAGAGACCCAAGTTCAAATCCCCAGTGCCCGTGTTATAAAGCCAAGGATAGCAGTACATGCCTGTTTCCAGCACTGGAGTGCAGAGACAGGTGGAGTCTGAAGGTGCCCTGGCCAGCCAATCTAGTCAAAAAGGCTAGCTTCATGTTCAATGAGAGACCCTATCTCAAAAAATGAGAGAGTGATGGAGGAGAATCCCTGGTATCCTCCTCTAGCCTTGCAATACACAGACACACAGACACACACACACACACACACACACACACACACACACACGGTGGCAGGCACTTGAAACAGCTAGTCACATTGCCACCATCAAAAACAGAGAGCAATGGACGCCACTACCCAGCTGGCTTTCTTCGCGGTTAAAGTTCAGGATCCCTCTTGCCCACAAAATGGCTCCTCCCTAGTCAAGACGGGTCTTCCTCCCATCATCTAATCAAGATAGTTTTCCACAGGCATGCTCAGAGGACTAGGTGGATTCTAAATTCTATCTCCCAGGTGTTTCTAGATTCTGTCATGCTGACAATTAACACTAACAATCACCTCCAAAGGTGATTTTCTGTTTCCTGAAGGTTTCTTCTAATTCTAGTTCCCACACCATCTGTTTTTGAAGATTTTACCCTAAACGGAGGCTGGATTTGGGGACATATGAACTAGGCTGACATTTAGGGGCTGGTGGAAGAACAGCTTAGAAGACAGGTGGATTGTCTGCATAGACCAGCCTGCCTCAGGATTATCACCCAGGAGGGAAATAAAACCTTCTCTGGGCCTTCAGGATTTCTTGTCTCAGTCACAGCAGTGTCAGGCAAGTAGGTATGAGGTCCTCCTTACCGAGGGCACCAGGTCTCCTCGCTCCATGATGTCACGGATCAGTTTGCTTCGTTCTGACTCTGAGGCCAGTTCCTGGCGTAGAAGTTCGCCGGTGGAGAGATGGGTAAATCCGTATTTTTCTGCCAGCTTCTCACACTGGGTGCCTTTGCCAGAGCCAGGGCCACCTTGGAAAGGAGACACATGTCAGACATGTACCTCAAGTCTAGTGCTTCCTTTTGAGGGATATAATAGTTACTTTTTAGTGTATATTCATTGTATAAAAAGATGGGTTCAGGGCTGGAGAGATGGCTCAGCAGTTAAGAGCACTGACTGCTCTTGCAGAGGATCCGGGTCCGATTCCCAGCACCCACATGGCAACTATGAATCATCCTTAACTCCAGTTCCAGGACCTCTGTGGCATTGCATGACACGGGTGCACTCACATACATGCAGGCAAAACACTCATACACATTAAAAAAGAAAGGATGAGTTCACGATGCCATGTTCATATAAACGTGTCATGTGCTCAGTTCATACCCTGAAACACTGAGCCCCTTCCTCTTTCCAGATGGTTCACCTTCTACTTCTATGTCATATCAATCAAGAGTCCGCAGATAAGAAAAAAATGTGTATGTGTACCGCACTGTCTTCCTTCCTCCCTCCCTCCATTTTTCCCCTCCCCTCCCCTCCCTCCCCTTCCCTTCTCCCTTGTGCGCTCCTTATGGAGACCAGAGAACAACTTCAGGTTCATTCCTTAGGAATGCCGTCCACCTTGTTTTTTGAGGCAGGCTCTCTCACTGGCCTGAAACTCTCCCAAATACGCTAGGCTGACTAGTTGATGAGCCACAGGGATCTGTCTCTGCCTCCCTAGTGCTGGGATGACTTGCATATGCAACTAAGTCTGGCTGGGTTTTTTGTTTGTTTTTCATTAAAAATTAGTGTGTGTGTGTGTGTGTGTGTGTCTGTCTGTCTGTAATATGGCTTAGAAATGCCATACCTTTTGGTATCCTGAACCTGGCTGGGAGTGGCGGATATACACAGTGTGTAGAATATGGGCCAGCTCTCGAAGAGTTAGCTATCCGCAGAAGAGACAGGTGTTGGGGGACAAGCACAGCACTGGTCATGAACAGTCACAAGTGCTCTGTGGAGGATGGGCTCAGCCTGCTGCAGAGCCTGGAGCCAGGGCACGACTGTTTGCTAGCCATGGGAATCCTACCCCTCTCCTGGAGATGGAACCTGCTGATGGGGCAGAGAACTGGGTGCAATGCTGGTCACATAGTGATGTTTAAAAACACTCACTGTGAGGTTTCAAAAGATATTGTTATTTTCAAGCATTTATAAACTTACAGAAGAACTGTGGGTGAAGCATGAAGAACCTCTGAGGCAGAAGAGAGACTGTGGCCAGGATGGCGTCTCGTCACTCTAGAACACCTGAGCATCATTTCCTACACACGGGTAGAGTTTCTGTCCTTCTACATAATCACATCTGCAGACCCCATGAACTTTCAGTGGAATTTCCCCAAGTGACCAGCAGTGTCTTTGAAGCCGGGGGACCAACTCAGAGTCCCACGTTGACTTTAATGGTCCTGGTCTGCCACTAGTAGCTCTGTGCCCCCTCTAGTGGGCATTCTCTTCAGCCTTCAGTGGTTGTGATCTGGTCACCTTCAATACCGAACAGCTCCTCTCAGTGTCTTTGACACTTTGGAAGATTACTAGTGGTTATATTGTAAGCTGGGCCTCACTGTATTTTTCCCATTGTTCGATTATTCATTCTGAGCATCTGTCCTATCACTTGAACACTATGTCTTTGGTCTTTGTCACTTTTCCCGCCTTTCACCCCAAGTTTAGCATGCTGCTAAATAAAAATATTTTACAGGGCTGGGGAGATGGCTCAGTGGTTAGGAACACAGACTGTTATTGCAGAAGACCAGGGTTCAGATCCCAACACCCGTATGGTAGCTAACAACTATCCGTAACTCCAGTTCTAGGGGATCCAACGTCCTCTTCTGTCCTCCGTGGGCACTGCACGACACAGGTGCACTTCCATACATGCAGGCAGTACACGCATACACAAAATAAAAATAATAAATAAAAAATATTTCAAAAAGTATTTTACATCTAAAAACAACTAACCTTTGATAAATGCTGGCTGCACCAGTCTCTGTGCAAAGCTATTTCTTTCTTTCCTTCTTTCTTTCTTTTTCTTTTTTTGCTCTTTTTTTCTGACAGAGTCTCTCTGTAGCCCCAGCTAGCCTGACTCACTATGTAGACCAGGCTGGCTTTGAACTCACAGAGATCCACCTGCCTCTGCCTCCTGAGTGCTGGGACTAAAGGTGTGTGCCACCATGTCTGGCCTGCAAAGCTATTTCTATCAATTTAGAATAGCACTGAGGCAGATACTGCACTTATACCCATTTTGCAGGTGGGGAGGTTAACTCCCTTGCCTTGGCTGTATGGCTAGTAAGGAGCCATCCTAGAATTTGCAGCTGGGACTCTGGTTGTCAGAAGCTGGGCCCTTCTCATCCCCACTGGGGCCATGTCCACTTGCTACCTTTGGGCTCCTCATCTTCTCTGACTGGCATATGGCTATCATTCTGTCCCTGCTTACAGGATGAGGAAGGTTCGGCAACCCATGTGACCTGCTGCTGTGACAATGTGCATGTGGTTACTCTGCTCTTGAGCTCCAGAGCAGTCAGCGCTGTCTCATCCCCACACGACAAAATCATCTCATCAGTGGCATCTTCAGAATCTCATCCCATTTTACCTCTCCAAACTTTGCTTTTGTTCATTTGGTTTCTTTGGAGGGAGGATGAGTTGTTTTTGAGGAGGTGAGACAGGGTCTCCCTGTAGCCCCATCTGGCTTGGAATTCATTACATAGACTAGGCTGGCCTTGATTTCACAGAGATGCACCTGCCTCTGCCCCCCTGAGTGCTGGAATTAAAGGCGCCACCACACCTGACTTTGCATTTGTTTTGTAACTGATGATATTTGTACCTTTTTTATGGGCTAAGGGATGATTCAATACATGTACAGTATGCACAATCAAGTCAGAGGGATGATTCTGTCCTCTCAAACATTTTTCCCCCGCGTCATACCCTCCTCTAATACTTCGTTCCTTTATGCTAAGTGAAACAAATCAGGCACTGAAAGACAGCTACACCGCGCTCTCATTCACACTTAGGACAGTAAGAAGTTACTTTCACAGATGCAAAGAGCAGACCAATGGTCAGCAGAGGCTGGGGGACACCCCGGTTCCTTCCAGAGACTTTTCCAGGCCGTCAGGCATTTGCTCCTGATTCTCAGCTTGAAATGCCAGTTCCTTCTCCTCTTTCAATTCCCCAGCTTTAGAAAACTTTAAATTACACTCATTTGCTTATTTTGTGTGAGTGTATGTGTATGTATCAAGTCAGAAGACAACTTGAGGGGCCATTTCTCTGCTTTTACCTGTGGGTCCTGGAGAATGAACTCAGGCTTGGTGATAAGTACCTTCACCCACTGAGCCATCTCACTGGCCCCAGTTCCCCAGTTTTATTGAGATATAACTGGTAAAACTGTACAGATGTAATTTGTGCCATATGACCATCTGATGTATGATAAACAGTGAACTGAGTACCACAGGAGAGCTGGTTGACACATCCATCCCTAACTTTTATTTTATTAAAATATTTTCTTTATTTTTATTTTATGTGTATGAGTATATTCTATGTAAGTACATATATACTTACATACATATACATACATATATGGCAACAGAATAAACTATATCAGCTCAAAGAGCTGAGAGTTATGCTTTTGCATCGACACGTACATGTAGAGGTCAGGGGTCCATGTCAGTGTTTTCCTTTATCAACTCTTCCCCTTATTTTCTCTCACTGAACCCAGAGCTTACTGATTTAGCTAGGCTGGCCAGCCAGCTAGATCCAGGGACCTGCCTGTCACTGCGTCCCCAGTGCTGAGGTTCTAAGTACTCACCACCACACCTAGATTTTTAAAGAGGGTGCTAGAATCCAACTCTGGTCCTGTGCCAGGCACTCTGGCTAACAACTGTCTATAACTCCAGTTTGGGGGATCTAGTGCCCTCCTCTGACCTCCACATGCATTGAATGACATGAGTGCATTTACACACACGTAGGCAAAACACTCACCATATGCATTAAAAAAGCAAAAATAAAAGAAAAAAACAAGAGATTGCAGCCTGACCACGAGGTGCCATTTGGCCTCCCCTCCCCTTGCAGCTTGCTCTTAACGGATGATAGTCTCTGCCTCTCACTTGCAGAAGGACCTTTCCTCCTCCTTGCTTTGCTGTGGCAGAGAACCCAGGAGGGGTACATGTATTCTATCATCTGTTCATCCAGACAGCTGCTTTAAGCCAAACAGAGTCCAGACGCCCCCACAGTACTACATGGAGGGCCAGACATAATAGGAAAACAGTAATTACCGAGGCTTGCAGAAATGAGGCTGACGATCACAGGAGCCACCCTTTCTACTAATGCCATGTTTGCTCTGAGCACTGACTCCTGCCTCCAGCTATAATGGGAAAGGAGAGCGTGGGGACAGGAGAAAGCCATTCGGAGGAAAAAGTGCTTCCAGTTAAATGACTAAGGGGTTCACAGCTGAGTCTGAGAGGCCGTTCAGCTGCTGTGCCTTGGCTTTCCCTGGAAACTCTTCCTGGGCTGGCTGGCGGCTGGTCATGTGGAAAAGATATTTTCAGACTTGACTTCCAAGGCAAAGACGCTTTGTTCCAATGATTTCCTTCCTTCAGCCTCCTACTAATATGACTATTATAGGTTTTGCTCATCTGAAATGTTATTTAATAAATCTCGACACAAAGGCAATTAAAAATCTCCAGCTCAAATTAAACAACAGCTGTGTGTGGCATGGCACTTACTGCCCCAGTTAGAACCCTTTCGTGGGAGCAACAGCTGCAGATTCTTAGCATTTTTTTGCCAAGCAGTGCAGACTGCAAGGAATTTTAAGTAACCTACACAATGATGTGATTCTTCCCCAGGCTCCAAACTGAAGAACAAAGTGATTTTCTCACTGCAAAGAGAGCAGAAAAACTGCCAGTGGCAGCAAGCTCTTCAACCTGTCACATATCAATGAAGTCTTAACTTATGACTTTTTTTTGGTCTTTTTGAGACAGAATCTCCCTGTAGCCCCCAGGCTGGCCTTGAACTCACAGAGATCTGCCTGCCTCTGCCTCCGGAGTGCTGGGATTAAAGGTGTGCGCCACCACGCCCGGCAACTTAAACGTTTAAATAATAATAAAAAAAAAAAGGGTCCCTAATATCCCTCCAGGATAACCTGGTACATGAAACAAATCTTTTGAGGAACTCCATCTCAGAATGAGGGGCTGTGTTCTCTGTGGCCAGTTACTGACAAGGGGTGGTCACAGTTTCAATCTTGATGCTTCCTAGTGGATCTAGGCTTGTGCGTCTGAGCGGACGGGTACACAGCCCCACACCGTATGACTGAGGGTCTAGAATGAGATTCCATTTTGAAGGGGGCTATCAGTATCTCATGGCACGGGGGCGGGGGTGTGTGTGGAAAATCCTTATTCTCAATCTCAAATGGAATTTTTAAAAAATTGCTCTGTTGACGTTTCCGTGTAAAGCCCGAGCTGCACGGCTGGAGCAGGTGAACACTCAGAATCTCCTTCCCACTCAGCTTGCTGCTTCCTCCCTCAGGTTCGCAGAGGCCAGGGGAAAGGACCAGAAGGCGAGGTCTAGCTGAGAGTGCTGTGCTTCAGTACCTGGTGTTCTCTGAGCTGGATCTGCATCAGTCTCCATCACCTCCCCACGCCCAGCCTGGCTCTGCATCTCCACCACCTCCCCACGCCCAGCCTGGCTCTGCATCTCCACCACCTCCCCATGCCCAGCCTGGCTCACCTTTTCCATTTTGTTCTTTATTTCCAGGAGCAGCTCTTTCTTAAAAGCAGCTCCTGGAATCATTGCCTGTGCCCTCAGAGAGAGGACCTGTACTCTAAGCATTGCAGGTGCCTGGCTTCAGGAATGAAGGAGAGGGCAAAGCTGGTGGGTTATAGCACATTCTGATCCAGCACCAGAAAGCTCAGGCAAATAGAGATGGCAAGCAGACAGGCGAATCCCAAATGCCAGCAAAGACATGCAGCTCAGCTCAGATGACTCTTGCTGTCTTGCTGCTGAGCATTTCCCTTAGTGATGACTGAGCTGGTTACACACTGCTGTTTCTGTTCTCATCAAATGACACTTTACCACTTCACAGATCAATGGGGAATTTCAGCTGGAGATGTTTAAAAAGCCAAATCACTTATTTGTGTGAGTTCACAGTCAATACTATAAACATATTTCCACAAACTGGTAAGTTATTTTCCCCACAAAGTGGAAATGATAGAGGATATACCCTAGTGCAAGTATGAAGTTAGTTTATATTTTATGAAGTTTCAAATTCACTTCATTTTATCTATTTTCCGTCCCATGTAGAGCTTATATAAGGTGAGGAGTTTAGTTTTTGAGCAACTGTTTTTTGTTTGTTTTTAAGACAGGGTCTCATGTAGCCCAGGTTGGCATTGAACTTGCGATATAAACAACCTTGACCTTCTGATCCTATCTCCACCTCCCAAGTAGAATGATTACAGGTATATAACACAACAGGCAGTTTATTTGGTACTGAGGATGGAACCCAAAACTGTGCATGCTAGGCAAGTACTCCACGAACTGAACTACAGTCTCAGCCCATGATGTCCCTTGTTAACATTTTATTGTATCCTGTTAACTCTTGGAGATAACCTACAGTTAAGCCTGAGACCTATTTACACAGCTCTTCGCTTAAGAAGCGTTTGCTGGGCAGTGTCTATGCATCTGACACTGCTAAGCCCTGGGTACAAGCGGAGTGGAGTTGAGTCATTTGCTTACAGTTTAAGGAGAAGGTAACAGGAGCCACCATCTCAGCTGAGGGCCAGGCTGTGAGCAGGGCCTATGAGCACTAACTCAGAGGCAGGGGAGAGTAATTAGTGGCCAACACAGGTGACGTGGTAAGGAAGAGTCTAAGACAGCGTGGGATCTTCCAAGGGACATGGGAAGCAAAAGGGTTCAGCAGACAATGGCAGGAGGGAAAGAGTGTGACACACTGGGAAGGGCCCAGGACAGATGGCTCAGCCAGTGAGCCCAGGCTCTGCTACTTCCTAGTCCTGTGACTAGGGGCTGGCGCTCTCATGATCCTGAGATGGAGTTTCCACTGGGGGAAAAATAACCAATCTTTGCCACACTGTCTGCAACTATCTCTCCTCCTCAGCTCTCACACTTGACCAGTTGCTAAGCTGAGTCTACTTTTGAAAAAGTCTTTGAAAATCAAATCTCACTGAAAGCATCCCTTGTCTTAGCTGCCTGTCACAAACGTGGTGCTTTGCAAAAGCTGTTTTTAATAAAGCAAGGAAGTTTGGATTAAGCATAAACCAAGGCCAGCAATCAAGGTGGGCACTGCCATCTCTTAAAGATGCCTGAACCATGTGCAGGCACATAAGAGCTATCATGTGTGCACTTGTACATGTGTATTTGATAATATCAAATTCATTCATTGGGTCTAGAGAACTCATGGGGTTTATTTTCTCTAAGGCGAAGCAGAGAGGTCAGCATTCTTTGGACTCTGATTCCTGTTAGCAGAGTGTCCCAGGTCTGCATTCCTATGCCAGCCCAGCATTAGAGTCCTTTGAATTTCTCATGAACCTGTTTCAGCCCTGTACATACTGGACTGAATTTGAACATCCGCTACTTGACTCCAAGCTTTTCCCTGACAGTGTCTCCTGCTCCTCTTTTCCTTCTCAGCTTCTTGTTTGTCTTCATCACAGCCACACCAAGTTGATCATTTCTCCTGGGCTCCACCTACTTCCCTAGTCAGTTGGACAGCAGGCCCTGACTGGTCACAATTGCTTTGCCTGCCTTGAATTAGAATTCATGGTGCCTACCATGACTCTTTATGCCCAGCCAATCATTATCTTTATTGGCATCTGCTCTGGGTGACTAGTACTAGAGATCCAGAAAACAGAGCCTACTGAGCCATGTGATCTAACTTTGTAATAGCTTTAGCACGATTGGCACGTATATTCCTCTCCTGCTGAGACTGAATGAGATGCCCATGGATGGTTCTAGCATTCCCCACTGCTCTTAAACCCACTCTTATTCTTACTCTTAACAGCTTAGTCCTCTTATTGTAAAGATGATGATGGTTTTGCCATCATTTTCAAAACATATCTTCTTTGTTATCTACCCTTCTTTTCTCTTGTTGTGAAAGCTTTTATACAACTTATTCAGCCCAAGTCCAATTTCTTATTTTGGCTTACGTAGCACCCTGGGATTTTGTTTGTATTATCCATCATCTATCTATCTATCTATCTATCTATCTATCTGTCTACCTATCATCTATTTATCTATCTATCTATCTATCTATCTATCTATCTATCTATCAATCATCTATCTATCTATCTTCTATCTTCTATCATCTATCTATCATCTATCTATCTATCTGTCTGTCTGTCTGTCTATCTATCATCTACCATCTATCATCTATCTTCTATCTATCTTCTATCTATCATCTATCTATCACCTATCTATCTATCATCTATCTATCTATCTATCTATCTATCTATCTATCTATCTATCATCTCTAATCTATCATCTATATCATGAGTGCCTATCTACCTTTTCATCTACCTACCTACCTATCATCATCTACCTGTCATCTATCATCTATTCATTCCTTCCCTTCCTTCTTCCCTCCCTCCATCTCCCTTCCTTTCTTCCTCCCCCTCTCTCTTCCTTTCTTCATCTAATTTTCAGTTCTTTGAAGTCTGTCTCCCTGTTAGAGTTGAAGGTCCTCGAATGCATGGTCCGGGTCTGCTTCAATCCTCCTGGTGCTCAAACACAGCAGACGTTTTACAGGTGCAGCTGAAAGAATAAAAAACAACTTGGTGGATGAATCGGTTTTTGCTCCAGGAACTTGATCTCCTCTGTCTCATCCACATCGTTTGCTCTTCCTGGTGGTACCTCTTCTTCTGTATCAAAACACGCTCAGTTCCTTCAATATAAGCAAAAACCTTCCCAGCCTGTTCTGCAGCCTCAATTTCAGGCCTTTTTCTTTCTTTTTCTCAGTAGCCTAGAACTGCTTTCCTCCATCTCCTCTTCGTGCGTTGACTCCTCCTCGTGGGAGCTGTCTCTCACCCTTCTCATGCTCTAGAATTGACTTCTTACTGTCCAGTAGTGAGTGCGTATCTGTCATATCATCCAACAGCATCCCAGCCTTTAATATGTTTGACTCTCTATTAATACTGAACCACCAACAGTCATCTTGAAACATTTTCTTCTGCTGGCTCCCAGACCCACAGCCGGCCCTCACTTGCTTCCTTCTTGTGCCACACTGAGCTTACAGTGGGCAGGGACCATTTCATTTACCTTGCTAGTACAATGGCACAAACACTGTTAATTAGAACCAGGATATAGGAGCCTCCTGGCCCCAGAAAAGGGAAAACTGCATTCCGTATACAACAGGAGCATGGACACAGAGGCTTTGTAGCTTAGATCTTCCCTTATCTGGTGAGGTGACTTGGATCAACTCACTCATTCTCTTTCAGCTTCAGTGGATTCAATGACAGGATGAGGATGGTCGTAATGCCTGCTGGCTGTGAAGACAAGATGAGGGGCGCATATCTGTGCCTGGAACAGTAGCCGACACGGTGATCATGCAATAGCATCACCATTATTGCCTGGAAAAGAAGGCTGGTGTGAGGGATGCTTCAAAAAAGGCTGGCAGAGAGATGGCTCAGTCAGCAAAACACTTGCCTCCCAAGTGTGAGGATCTGAAGTCAGATCCTGAGAACTCACATCTGAGTACAGTGGTATGTGTGGGTGACCCCAGCGATGGTGAAATGTGAGGTAGAGGCAGATGAATCCCTGGAAACTGATGGGCCAGCTAGTCTAGATGACTTGGCGAAGTCGGCCAATGAGGGACCCTGTCTCAAATAGCAGATGGAAAGTGCCTGTCTGAGGACTGATGGCCAAGGTTGTTTTCCAACTCTACACATGCACAGTGCCCATGCACACCCATACCCACAGGTGCACCATACAAAGACACACATACACAGACACATGAAAAGTCACCTTTTACAGTGTCTAGATAAAACTTTTTGCTGTTGTTTTGAGAGAGGGTCTCACTATGTAGCCTGGATGGCCTGGAACTCACTGTGTAGATCAGGCTGGCCTCACACTCACAGAGATTTGCTTATCTCTGCTTCTTCTTGAGTGCTGGGATTAAAGGCATAAGCCACCACACCCAGCCTCAGATACAAATTTTAAATTATGCTGCTATTCCATATCTTTAAGGGTGGACAGTCTTTGTAGTTATAGCTCTGCGAGTATTAAGTATCTTTCACAAATCTATCTTATTTCCAGGTAATCTCAAATTTCTTTTAAATCCCTATCAGGGCCAAGAACCTGTGACTAGACAGGTCACAGGCCATCAGTGAGAATCTTCTACTGTCATCCTGCTAAGTGGACGTAGTATTAAACTGACTCCTATTGATATGTTTAGACCTATAAACCAATGCCTCACTCAACTCTCACAGAGACCCACAGAAAATAAGAGTCTGTGGGAGTGCTCAGCCCATATAGGACACCCATATAATACCCTCTCCCCCACAAGGCTCAGGGATCATTGCAGAAAAAGGAACAGAAAGATTCTAAGAGTCAGAGGTTGTGGATGAATACAAGGAAACAGTGTTTTCCTGACACAACAGGGTAGTTGTACATATGAATCCATAGTATGTACAAAACTTGTGTAAGCCCAAGCCAGACATGAAAGCTCAGCATGGATCACGGAGGTAGACCAGAAGCCCCAGCGCTAGCTGAGGAGTTGCTGGCAGTTGATAGCTGCTGGGAGAGCAACAATCAGTTTTATTTTAAGGGTGTGATGCTGGATAGGTTGACCAGGCTTTAGGGTATGAACCCATACCCAAGAGCATTTGGGGGAAAAGAAATTAGATTCAATAGATCTTAAAAATAATAGAGGACATAAAGGTGGGTAGGGAGGAGGAGGTGGATCTGAGAGGAGATGGAGAGGGATTCTGATGTAGGGATTCTGCCGTGGGGACTCTGAATATGATCAAAATCCATCCATCCATTTCTGCCCCTTGAAATATTTATTTCATGAATGAAAATGGTCTCAACCCTGGGTACAGGTTTTTGTGACTGAATAGTTTCTTTCAGAGGAAAGCTATTATGTTGCTTGACCATGACCTGACTGTGCCCCAGGACTGACGCTGAGGCAGCTGGGACCCAGAAGCTCCTTGATGCCTCCTACAGATAACACCAGGCTGAACATCAGTGCACTGTTGCTGGGAGCCTATACTCCGTGGCCTGGAGCATTTAAGAAAAGTAGATCTTTAAACTCGTCAATATTTCTGTTACTTTTGGAAGGCTTTGATGGGTAATGTGGTGAATGTGTTGAAATAGGCCAGTGGCAGGGCCAGCTGAAGGTCATATAAGAGCTTTAAATGGCACTGGGAATGTGGGGACAGAAGATATGCTTCCTTATTTAGCAGTGCCAGGCATGGAAGAAACATCTGCCAATTGTTAGATCAACAAATGAATGGTGACCTATCTGTGAGCTCCAGGGAGGCAGCTCTGTCTATGAGGGGAAGACCATGGGAGCCCTTGGTTCTGGACCCCTCTTTATTTGGCTGTACAAGAGCCACTTTGCCTCCTTGGTCTGGCTTCTTCCTCCTTGAATTGAAGATACTGGGTTACATGAGGGCTTCCCGGCTTTGGGCTGTATTGTTCCATAACATCCCCACCTTCCTTTTATAGGGCTCCTTCCTATAGATTGATTTTCATCTTCACTTGACACACCTGGGTTGAGGGAGCCTCAATTGAGGAATTGTCTCCATTGGACTGGCCTATGGCCATGTCTGTGGGGCATCTTCTTGATTGTTGAGTGATGTGGGAGGGCCCAGCCCACTGTGGGTGGTGCCACCCCTGGGCAGGTGGACCTGTGTTGCATAAGAAAGCAAGCTGAGGAGGGGCCAAGGGAGCAAGCCAGTAAGCAGCATTCCTCCATGGCCTGTGCTCCAGCTCCTGCCTCCAGGTTCCTGCCCTGAGTTCCTACTTTGGGCTCCCTCAGTAATGAACTGTGACCTGGGAGATGTAAGCCAAATAAACCCTTTCCTCCCCAAGTTGGTACTGGTCAGAGTGTTTTGTCACAGCAATTGAGAAGTAAACTAGGATACTTGCTGTAGTCTGGGTCTGGAAAGTTCTCCAAAGCCCCATGTGGTGAAGACTCCCTGGCTTGGCAGCCTTTGGGGATGTGCCCTTGAAGGTAACTATGGAACCATGGGATGGTGGCCTATTCTTTTTCTCGTTCATGTCCTAGCCATGAGGTGGGCAATTTGGCTCTGCCCTGTACTTGTAAATTGGCATGCTGGGTGGACACTCCACTACCGAGTTATGGCCCCAACCTTTCTCTAGAGGTTTTTTTTTTTTTTTTTTTTTTGGTCTTTTTGAGACAGGATCTCCCTGTCTTAAAAAGACCAAAAAAAATTTTAATTAATTAATTTTATTTTATATGTATGAATGTACTGCTTGCATGTATGTAAGTGCTGTGTAATGCCCTCAGAGGTCAGAAGAGGGTGTCGGATTCCTCTGGAACTAGATTCACGGAGGGTTGTGAGTCACCATGTGGGTACTAGGAATTGAACCTGGGTCCTTTGCAAGAGCAGCCACCACTGAGCCATCGCTCTAGTCACTTTCTAGAGGTTTTTACATCCACTATATATATGGCTGGTCAGGTCTCTTCTCTCTGTAGTGTGAGATTCGCAGGGTCTTGGGTGGTAGGGACTCTATCAGCATGGTTACTGGGGTAAATCAAAAAACTTGGAAAAAAAACAAAACACAACAACAATCCCCACCCACCCCCAACACACTCCCAAACAAACCCTGATCAGGAGCTCTCTGAACCTCTGTAGCTTAAAGTTCTAGAAAAATCCCCTGAGAAAGAGGACAGATACCTGCAATTTACTTTGAAATGTAAAAGGAAATAAAGGTGCATTGAGAGGTAGATAGAGACACAGATCTGTGATAAAACACCAAATGCAGACAGTAGGGGCTGGAGAGATGGCTCAACAGTTAAGAGCATTTGTTCTCCCAGAAGGCCCAGGTTCAGTTCCCTGTAATTCCAGTCCCAGGGCACCCGACGTTCTCTTCTGGTGTCCATAGGCACCAAGCATACGTGCGTACACATATATACAATTAGGCAAACACGCACACACATACAACAACAATAGATAAACCGTTTTGGAAATGCTAACAGTGAATCTGGGTGATAGGTGCACACAGCGCCGAGAAACGCTTGCGTTTGGATGTCTGAAACATTCTCGTTATTAAAAAAGATAATCTTTAAAAAGACACATCCCAGGGGGCCTGGTGGGGAGCCTGACTTGGAGCTTTCAGAGCAGACAAACAAGGGGAAGCAGTTTGCTGTGGATTCCCTGGCGGCCGCCGTGGGAAGGCTGTGCCGATCTTTCATCTTTACAGTGTAATAACAGAGATGATGGTTCCATCATGAATGAGTAAGCGCTATGACAGTTAAAAGTCCTCGTCGCCCTGTTAAAGGCTGGGCCATTCCTCTCTCTGTGGATCAGAGGACCTTCTGCCTTTTCTGTCGCGTGGGGCGGGGTGGGGGAGGGGGAGGTAGTGAGACTGGGGCTTGGAGACTGTGCCTGACTGTTCTGTCCCTCCATGCCACACAGAGGAAAGTCTCCACCGTGCTCTTGGGCTTGCTGTGTCACCTAATAAATGTGCTCTGTTTGTAATGGATCAGTTAATAGTTTTAACAGCTATTTGAAGCAGGTGCTCTCTGCAACTTTATGATAGATAGGAGACACTGTGTCAAGGGCCACAGGTGCGCTAGTACCGGTACGTTCTTCAGCAACCCCATCCATAAGACCCTCTGACCCTCCTTGTTGCCGGCAGGCAGACCTGCAGTTCAGACACATACCACCAAGTCCACCATCAGCTGTTGTGGTCACCAGGTTTTCACCATGGTTCCATGAAGTTCCCACAAGAAATACAGGGCATTCAGGATGTTTGGGTGATCTAGCTGTGACATCTGTCACCCCACTGATCACCAGGCTTGATGTGACTGATCTGGCTGGTTAGGCACATGTCCCTTCTCCCTCCCCGGTCCATGTGCATCCCTCCCTAAGCTACACTCTCTGTTGAAGAGGATGACTTTCCACCATAGAGGAAGACTGGTCTTTGCTCAAGGGTATACGAGTAGCTGTGTTCCTCTGCTAGAACTGCTAAACAAGCTCTTAAGAAATACAGGAGTCAAAAAGAGCTGCCCAACCTTATTACGACACCAAACATGTCTGTTTAAAATTCAGATTTAAAGAAGTCACATGCATTAAAAATTTTTAGGTTTTCATTTTATATGTATGAGTATTTTGCCTGCATGTATATAAGTGGACCATGTGCATGCAATGTCTGCAGAGGCCAGAAGAGCAAGTCAGAACCCCTGGAACTGGAGTTAACGTACGGGTGGTTGTTAGCTGCCACATGAGTGCTGGGAACTGAACCTGGGTCCTCTGCAAGAGCAGCCAGCAGTCTTAACCACTGAGCCATCTCTCCAGCCCCAGGTCTTGCATTTTTACTTGCTAAATCAGGCCATGATATCTGGCCCAACTCTTTGTTGCCTGGGAGACTGTAGGAACTCGATTTTATCTCTGTTCTGACAAGAGTCTGTGATTGTGCAATTCATTCAGTCACAGAGAGACATATCTCATCAAGATGGAACTTGGAAGGTGGATGCTCTAGCTTTTATGTGGGCAGAAGTCAAGGAAGGTTCAGGTATTGTGGAGGAAGCAGCCGGTGCCATGGTGGTAGTTCCTAAACACGTCCAGGCCATGCTGTTGGGTGAGCATCTGCAGTTTAGTACACCCATCTTCTTCCCATCCCATCATACCCCACATGAACCCTATCCCATCCCCACTGACCTCATCCCACCAAACCCCAACCTGTCCTATCTTATCCCAAAGGACCCCCATCCCTCCCTACCCCATCCCAAACTAATACCATCTCAAACAGGTCAGAGCAAGGATTTCCAAATTGCTTATGAGAAATACCTGTCTTTGGTTTCTTTGTGCAGAGGTCTCCAGGGCTGTTCCAGGCCCAGCTCTTTGTCAAATCTAGAGCCTTCCACACTTGCAGCTTCTGCTTCTCAGGTCTTGGAGATCTCAGTACCCTCCCTCTCCCCTCTCTCCCTCCCTCCCTGCCTTCCTCCTTCCCCTCCTAGACAAAATCCAAACCTTTTCTGTTTGTAGTCTCCCATCCCAACTTCTTTGTACTAGTACTAAACACACACACACGAGAGAGAGAGAGAGAGAGAGAGAGAGAGAGAGAGAGAGAGAACGGGATCAATGAGATGTGGAGGAATCATTTATTTGTTTTGTCTATCAAATTTACTTCCTGCTGTCCGTAGGGGAAGAGTAGATCTTGATTCTAATGCAGAGCTCTGTGCTACCCAACTCAGCACAATTTCCTAGAAGCCCTGTGTCCCTCATAACCTCAAGTATTTGATCACTTGGTCAATCGGTGATGCTGCTGGTGGAGGGTCATGGGACCTTCAGGAGCTGTAGCCATGCTGGAGGAAGGACATCACTGGGGTGGGCTTTGGTAGTTCATAGCCTTGTCCCAGTTGCAGCTGCACTCTCTGCTTCCACCTGCATGTGCCTGAAGATGTGAGCTCTCAGCTTTCTGCTCCGGTCGCCTCCTGCTATGTGTCCTTCACCGTTATGACTCTATCTCTGGAACCGGAAGCCCAAATACACTCTTTGTTATTCAAGTTGCCTTGCCCATGGTGTTTTATCATAGTAACAGAATAGTAACTAATACACCATGTCTTCTTGTCTTATGGGAAGAAGATTCCAAGACATTTTTATAAAGACTCCACATTGGTGTTTCAAGACTTCGGAGGAAGGGTCTCTGTCATGAGAGGTTTTTGAAGATGGACAAGCTGCGCAGAAGCCACATCAAACTTTTGCTCTCATCATCTTGACTCTGAGATGGCTCTTAGTGATTATTAAGACACGGTTGCCTGACAGTGGGTCTTTGTTAGCCGCAGCCACGCTTGGGGGACTTGGGCATTAGTGGCTTCCTCTGCGGCCGTTCACCTTCTGTTTCACTTTGCCCCTTTCATTCCATTCTGTCCCCCCCATGCCATCACATTCTGGCCCATTCCATTTTATTCTGTTCCATGCCCTTCTTTTCAAAGACATACATCAAATGCCGCCTAAGCTCTAAACACCCTGTTAGGTGCTTCAGGTACAAAAGAAAGAAATCTCGTGGTCTGTTTTCTAGGGAATTTAGTAAAAAGCACTCTGCAATCTGGCCATCAGTGCCTTCAGTCATCTGTCAGTGGGAAGAGGCTCCAGGGGGCAGACTCAGGAGCCCACTGGCTGACCTCAACCAGGTTCCGCATTGCTGCACTCTCTTCTCTTCCCAACAATAAATGTTAGGGTACAGGAAAGTTTCAGAGCTCGTCTCCAATGCCCCACTCAGCACAGGCTGAGAACTTCCAAGAATACCCAAAGTGTGCTCTGCAGCTGTCCTGGCCGTGCATTTATCCCCAGGGAGTCCCAGCAGGGGCTTCGTAACTGGACCAAGGAGGTTCCCCAGGTCACTGGGCTGGTGCTGATGGGTGTATGTGGGCACCAACACTGTGACCCATGTCCTAGGAGAAGGCACTCCTTTATACATGGCAGAACCATGAGGAATTCTCATCCAGAGTCTACGCTACAGACAAAGGTGGAAAAAAATTGACCTGGGACCCTGGAACATATGTCATGTGAAAGCAAAAGAGCTGAAATGTTACAAATGGAAACAGACTACGTTGCTTGGTTACCTGGTTGGTTTAAAGTCTTCCTTCCAGCTAAAATGATACTGAGACATGGTTAAGAGACTCTGGAAGGAGACTAGGAGGAAAACACTTTGTGAAGGTTGTATTTTAAAGGTGCAAACAGTCACTGTTCCTTGAGTCATTAGCTTGTTGTATTGCTTCATTCAAGATGAAATAAAGGTCTACAGTAACATGGCCTCCTACGGTGACACGACCTCTTACAGTGACATGGCCTCCTACAGTGGCACGGCCTCCTACAGTGACATGGCTTCCCACAGTGACATGACCTCCTAGAGTAACAGGACCTCCTATAGTAACATGGCCTCCTACAGTAACACGGCTTCCTATAGTAACATAGCCTCCTACAGTAAAATGGCCTCCTACAATGTTAGGTTGCTGCAAACAACTGCAGGGCTGTGTCAACCACAGCAAATTGCTTATTGCCAGCTCATAAGCAGGCTTTAGCCCAAGGCCTGAGAAACCCTACTACTCTAACTAGCTCCCATCTGAGCCAACCACAGCTGGTGCAGGGGGAATCCCATGCGCTCCATCATCCCTTAGGGAGTGTTTAATTTTGCCAAGGCACATCAGCTAATACAAGCAGGACCTCTAAATCTGTATTAGGTTCCCCCTTCTTATGCCAGTTCTCCTCTGATCTAGCTTCTCTCTTTCTGCAGGATCCTCTCCCTGCTGCTGTCTCCTCCTCTTACTCGGAATCTACCTGTTAAAGTAGACAGCTAGTGCTTGTTGAATACTAAGAACACTGGTCCCTGTGCTCAAGGTTTCATCCCCACACTCCCCTGTGACCTAGATGCTGTCACTGCTTTCATATGACAGGTGAGGAGAAGAGGCACCGGAGGGTGAAAGCACGTTGCCTGAGGGCTCATGGATGTTTGTGGAGAAGCTAGAACTGAACTCTTCACTGGAGCCCATGTTGTGCCTCTTTGAGTTTCCCATAGTTAAAGATACTTGAGGCTGGAGAGATGATGACTCAGTGGTTAAGAGCACTGACTGCTCTTGCAGAGGACTGGGTTTGATTCCCAGCACCCACATGGCAGCTAACAACCGTCTGTAACTCCAGTTTCAGGAGATCTGGCGGCCTCTCTGACCTCTACAGGCGTTGTACGACACAAATGCACTTACAAAGAGGCAGGCAACACACTCATACACATAAAATAACAATAACAATAAAAAGGCACTCTGCCCTGGGCTTCCCTTCAGATACTTTCAGAATGAAGACCCTCGAAAGGGCAGTTTGTCCACACCCTCATTCCCTGAAGCCCAGTTGCCCAGAACCCACCAACCTTGCCTCTTTTGTCCACAGGAATGTCTCTTATCAAAGTCACCAATAATTCTTTGGTTGCCAAATACCCAATTTTTTGAGTCAATTTTTATTTATTTAAACTTTCTCAGATGGAAACTGTCCTCTCTTGCCTTCTGTATTGCATGTTGTCCTAGTTTGTTTCTCCATGGCTGTGACTAAACACTCTGACCAATACCAACTCGGGGAGGAAAGGGTTTATTTGTCTTACATCTCCTGGGTCACACGGTTCATCCGGGAGCCCAAGGTAGGAACTCAGGGCAGGAACCTGGAGGCAGGAGCTGGAGCACAGGCCATGGAGACCGCTGCTTACTGGCTTGCTCCCCTGACCACTGCTCACCCTGCTTTCTCATGGAACACAGGCCCACCTGCCCAGGGGTGGCACCACCCACAGTGGACTGGGCCCTCCCACATCACTCAACAATCAAGAAGATGCCCCATAGACATAGCCATAGGCCAGTTCAATGGAGGCAATTCCCCAGTTGAGGCTCCCTCAACCCAGGTGTGTCAAGTTGACACTAAAGCTATCCAGCACAATTGACCCCTTGTCAACTTGACACACAAACACATCACTATTAAACCATAAACTTTCCAATTTTTGTCCCCGAGATATGTTAATATCACAACATAAGACAGTCCAACTTTAACCCCACAATCCTTAAAAAATCCAAGCACTTAAAAGTCCATAGTCTCTTTTAAAAGTCTCTTAACTGTGGGTGGGTGTCTGTAAAATCCAAAACAAGTATTGTCGTATTTCAAAGGGAAGAATTGGGCACACCTAAGCAAAACCAAAGTCCAGCAAAGTAGCTCAAGGCTGGACATCTGGGATTTACTCACGATCTTCTGGGCTCCAAAGGGTTCTGGCAGCTCCACTGCTCTGACTCTGCAGTCCACAGCACACTCAGCTCATCTCGCAGACCCAGGCCAGCTCCATTCCACACCTACTGTAGTCCTTGGTGGTTGTCCCATGGTCCCAGCATCTCCAAAAAGCTGGGATCCCCACTGAAACTGAGGCTACACCTTCACCAATGGCCTCTTCTTGCCTCTCCGGATGCAAAGCCTGAGATTCTCTCCATGACCCCTTCAATCCTGGGGTCTTCGCTGCAACTGAAGCTTCATTTTCACCTATGGCTTTTCCTGGCCTCTCAGAGTGCCAAGTCTCAGCTGCTCTCTGTGACCCCTTCACGCTTTCAACACCAGAACCATGCAGGAGACTCTTACACATTACCAAGTTCTGCTTCCAGCTTGAAATAGAGGTGCGGGACCCTCTGTGTGCTGACCCTGAGGAAATACCTCCCAGAAGACTCCACCACAGTGATGCTGGTCTGGAGGATAGCTGCTTACTGGTTTGCTCCCCTAGTTAACCAGCATCAATTGTCCCAGTAAAACAAAGGTTTTACTTCAGGTTCTGGTCTCTTCTTACAGCTGATTCTTCAGCCCCAGCCAACCAGAACCCACAGATTCTCAATTCAAAATCTCACCCAAACAGCCCTGATAGTCTCCACCTCTCTTTGAAGCTTCACAAGCCAGGCCTCCATTGTCTATATCTCTTTCAGAAGAACTGTTCCAAGCTCCACAGCAACAAACTCTGAGGATGAAATGGCTTTTCCAGCCCAAAGCTCCAAACACTTCCACAGTCCTCCCCAAAACAACTGGGTCAGGTCTGTCACAGCAATACCCCACTCTTGGTACCAATTTCTATCTTAGTTTGTTTCTTCATTGTTGTGACAAAACACTCTGACCAATACCAACTTGGGGAGGAAAGGGTTTATTTAGCTTACATATCCTGGGTCACAGTTCATCAGGGAGCCCAAGGTAGGAACTCAGGGCAGGAACCTGAAGGCAGGAGCTGGAGCACAGGCCATGGAGGAATGCTGCTTACTGGTTTGCTCCCCTGGCCCCTGCTCAGCCTGCTTTCTTATACAACATAGACCCACCTGCCCAGGGGTGGCACCACCCACAGTGAGCTGGGCCCTCCCACATCACTCAACAATCAAGAAGATGCCCCACAGACATGGCCACAGTCCAGTTCAATGAGGCAATTCCCCAATTGAGGCTCCCTCAACCCAGATGTGTCAAGTTGACACTAAAGCTATCCAGCACACATGTCAACTCCTCTTCTCAATTAACGCTTTCCCTTGCTGTCCCCTGGCCCTGGTACAGTGTTTCTCAGACTCAGGACACACTGTTCCCCATGTCTATATGGAAGTTTGCTGGGAAGTCTCTCACAGGTATTTCACTTTACGTGTTATTGCTATCCCAGTGCATTCCATACCTGTCTACAGATGGAGCGTGAATTCTTGGGTACCAGATCTCAAAACTCTCTTGTTACTGGACTTCACGTAATGGGTGTTCTGTGAGCATCTCAGTGTGATCATGTTTAACACTGAATTCTTCATTTCTTCTTCAAAATCTATTTCTTCTCCATTCCTTATCTCCTTGAGTGGCATCTCTGTCCGTGTGGTTGTCTGAACTAGGCCTTGTGAGCCATGCTGAATTCCTCATTCACCTTACAGGCAGTGGGCCTTTGTGTTCTGCTGACTCTTCTGTTCCTTTTCCACCACCTCAGCTGCCTGGTGTTTCCTTACCCAAATGTCTCTCCTGGTGGCTTTGCATGGGCCTCCCTGTGTGGCTCAGCCTCCTCTCAAAGCTGCCAGAGTGCCTGTTCTCAAATTGGAATCTGAAGATAAGTAGCTGAGTTAAGGCCCCAAGGAGGGCTCCAATTGCTGCAGGATGAAGCTTGTACTCCTCAGCCTAGTGGGTGTCACAGCCCCTCCCATCCTGGACTCTGCCTAGTCCAGACTTGGCCTCTGACAGCATCCCATTCCATTCATTTCTGAAGGCCCCTGCTGTGGAGTGCCATCTGACCCAAACAACCACCATCATCATTTGATAAGCTGTGCCTGCTTGCAAGAAACCACTGTAATTAGATCTGTGGACAGGTGACATCCCTCAGAGAGATGGGGGTTGGAGGGTCAATCTCTCACCTGAGGTTTCAGCCTCCTTCCAGACATTTGTATGCAATTCTACCCTAAGTGTCAGTGGCCCCAGGGTCTGGGGAAGTGCTAGAATATACAGGCTGGGGACTCCATGTAGGCAGCTATAGAGAAGCCATCATCCATGCTGAGTGAAGACTTTGCAGCACGGCTGCTTTGAGGTCCCTTGGCTTCTGTACGTAAACACTCACCCATGCTCCGGAAGTGATCTCGATAAACTCTTCAGCTCCTCAGGGTGACCCTGGGTGGAATCCTGCTGTAGTCTGTTGTTGAGAAGGGTGTAGATGCCTCCCCAGGGAGGGCACTCCTGCAGCATTTCCTCCCATACACCCATGTGTCCACTCTAGCACTCCTCCCATTTGGCCAATTTCTTTTCTTCCTTAGGACTCAGCTCTCACGTCTCCTGTCAAACCCTCCCCTCCTTTCTCTCCTTTGGCCAGGCTCCGTTCCTGCATGTGCTAGCCAGGCTATTTGCTCCCTCTCTACAGCACACACTCCTTGAAAGTAGAGATACGTAGGCCTATTACCTTGTAGAACTTTAAAAAAAAATTTTTAAATATTTTATTTATTGTTTTTATTTTACATGTATGAGTGTTTTGCCTGCTCATGTGTCAGTGCACCTGTGTCGTGCAGTGCCTACGGAGGCCAGAAGAGGGCGTCAGATCCCCTGGAACTGGAGTAATAGACAGTTGTTAGCTGACACGTGGGTGCTGGGATTCGAACCTAGGTCCTCTGCAAGATCAGTCAGTGCTCTTAACTGCTGAGCCATCTGCCCAGCCCCCACCTTGTAGAACTTTATGTCAAGAATCAATGAAATTCACTCAAAGGCATTATATCTAGTAGAACAATATATCTGAGAGAGAATATATCATTAGGAGCATTTACGCAGTCCTCTTTGTGTATGGATCCTATCTAGGTGCTTTTTACTCTACCTTCATATTAAGCTGGTGTATGACATCATGCTGCTGAAGGACTCTACCCAACCCACAAAGATCTCAGAAGGACCAGCTTCCCTCAGCTCTGCCCAGCACTACATTCCCAGACGTTTGCTTGTTTCTGCCATTGATCCCGAGATCACTTTGGTAACGCTAACAGCATGGACTGGTGTGTCTTCACAGTAGCTGAAGCACTGTGTTCTCAGAAATCAATGTGCAGGTGGGTGGGGTTGTCAGGGAGCATTCAGGACACTCTGTGGGTTCCAATACTTTTGAAGTAAATATGGAATTTTACGTGAGAGAAACCTGGCAAGGGTGCTCCATCAATTTGATTTGATATTATTATTTTATTTTTATCTTCAGTCATGAACATAGAGGAACAAAATAAAATGGGAGCTGAGCATGGTAGCTCACGCCTTTCATCTGAGCACTCAGAAGGCAGAGGCAGGTGGATCTCTGTGAGTTTGAGGCCAGCCTGGTCTACATAGCAAGTTGTAATCCAGCCAGGGCTACAGAGTGAGATCCTGCCTGAAAACAACAACAAACAACTCTCAAAATAAAAAAAAAAACAAGCCCAATCCAACGTAACCTAAACCAATCAGCCAACCAACCAACCAACCAACAGCAACAACATTAGCAAAACAAACAACCCCAGGAAATGGCAGCCATCTCTGAAGTAACTGATAAACGCTTCTGTCCTCCAGCAGAGCACACAAGGGACATTCACTTGGCTGTTAGTGACCAGATGAAGGACTGAAACCAGCCCACTGCCTCAGCTGGTGCGATAGGGCTTCCAGAAGGATTTTAGCCAGTGGGGAGGGATGCAGCGAGGGTGAGGTCACCTGTTACTGTTCCTGGCAAACTCTTACATGTGATCTTTTCTCTCTGGAGGTACTTTGCTTTTCTGGATGACTATGAGCTCAACAATATTCACTTTTTGGAGGATTCAAACACTTGAAAGGAAGAGAACTTTGGTTTTATTATAGTCCTAGGGCTGAGTCATGTCCCTCTGAATCTCACAGGTCTTTGCACAGTTTATTAACTTGGTTTGATGAAATGAAGAAAGCACTGCATGCTAGCTTCACTCGACAAATTGTCCTTTGACAGTACAGACGTTTATATAATTAAGTGGGTTCACTGTCAGGGCACAACACCTGCATTTCTACATTACGGAAATGTCTCAGTTTGTAATGTATTTGAGGCTCTCTCAGAAAATATTCCAATGTCTTCCCTGCTTTACTCTCCCATGCTGGCTGGCCTGGGGTCTCAAAATACAGATGCTGGAGTCTGAGACAGTGTGACAGAGCCCCCTAGTGTCAGTATCCCTTCATGGAGGAAAGAGTTGGATGGGTCTCTCTCTGTCTCTGTCTCTCTGTCTGTCTCTGTCTCGTCTCTCTATAATACTTCTGCTGGGCCGAGCTAAAGGCTGAGAGTCAGCTGGAAATTCACTCATACTGACCAGGAGCTTCAAAGCCAGGTGTCTATAACCAGTCTATAATTTATAGCTGGTGAAAGTCTATAATCCCTGCATTTAGGAAGTTGTAGCAAGAGGACTAACTCAAGTCTGAGAGCCAGGCTGGGTTACACAGTAAGACCTTGTCTTACAAAACCAAACCCCAACAAAATGAGGTGATTAGGGCCCAGATTGGGGTGGGGCATCTTTCCAGATTGCTTAGCAGTAAGAGTACTGGCTGCTGTTACAGAGGACCAGGGTTTGGTTTCCGCTACCAACATGGCAGCTAACAACCGTGTCTAACTCCAGTTCCAGGAGATCTGACTCCCTCTTCTGGCCTCCACAGGTGTTGCGTGCATGTGGTATACTTAAAAATATGCAGGAAAAGGGCTGGAGAGATGGCTCAGTGGTTAAGCGCACTCACTGCTCTTGCAGAGGATCCTGGCTCAATTCCCAGCACCCACATAGTGGCTACAAATCGTCCTTAACTCCAGTTCCAGGGGAATCCCAAGCCCTCTTCTGACCTCTGCAGCATTGCATGACATGGGTGCACTCACATACATGCAGGCAATACACTCATATACATAAAAGTAAATAAAATATTTTTCAAGGGAAAATATGCAGGTAAAACACTCATATGAATGAAAAATAAATGAATTTTTAAAAGTTAAAAAGGTGATTAATTATAGGAATTGGCTTACTCATCCACCGAGCTACTTAGCCAAGAACCCAGAGTAGGCCATCTAGTTGAAGAACTAAGGCAGCTGCTGGTGTAGTTCTGGATGAGCCCTGAGAAGTGAGGGTTCTGGCAGCGTTCCTGCAGTCTGATGGTGTAAGTTCTGAAGGTTAAAGAGCCTGGAGCTGTGATGCCCAAGGGCAGGAGAAATGGATGCCACCTCCAGAGGAGGCAGAGGATTCAGATCTCTCCTCTGGGTGTTCCACTAGGGCCCCCAGACTGAATAGTGCTCATCCACACTGGCAAGGGCACATCTTCCTTATGTGGTTGGTGGATTCAGATGTTGATGTCATCAGGAAATGCCCTCACAGGCATGCTTAAAATAATGAGCTACCAGCTATCTGGGTAGCCCTTAGCCCGGGCAAATTGATACAAAATTAACCACTGCTTTACTCATGAGTGGCTGATTCAGATCACAGTAGAAACCCAAGTCTAGCCTAGGATTTCATAGTCCAGTCTGGAGATTTCTGATGTTCGTGGTTCAGTGGTTTTGTTCAGTCTCCGTCAGGGCTGTCCCTCCACCTCGAGGAACAGCCTCTTTACCCTCCCTCTTGTCCTGGTTCTTTCCACTGTGCTGATGCAAAGGTGGTCCTCAGACACACTCTTCTTCCACCTCCCCTGGCAGGCACCCTGTGCCTTGGGGTCCAGAGAAACTTCCAGAAGCATTCTAGGCCTCCAAGAGCCCAGAGAAGGAGGGATGTTATAAAGATGTGTCCCTTTTCCTCTGATCCCTTCCTCACAGCTGTGCTTTGGAGAAGACAAGTGAGAACAGGCCTCCAGGGACTCTTCTCTGAGATCCCTAAATGCAAAGGCTGTGGTTCCTTTTTGTCCCGTGTACCCACCCTGTTCCCAATTCACTACAGTTAACAGTTCTCAATGAATGGCCTGTGTGCATGTGTGCGTGTCTTTGTGTCTGTGTGTCTGTGTGTGTGTTTGGAGGTCAGAGGACAACCTGTGGGACTCAGTTCTCTCCTTCCATCATGCACGTTCCTGGGCTATTACTTGGGTTTCCAGCCTCGGCAACAAGTGCCTTTACCCAATGAACCATCTCATTGGCCCATGTATTCTTCACTACAATGTACTTGAGTCAGAATCACTTAAGCATACCTTGGTGAAGCAGGAAAAAAAGATTTTTTTAAAATGATGACCCTTAAGAATGCATCATTAAAAAAACTTTTTTTTTTTTTTGAGGCAGAGTCTCACTATCTATCCCTGACTGTCTTGGAATTCAGTGGAACCAGGCTGGCCTTGAACTCACAGAGATCTGCTTGCCTCTGCCTCCTGAGTGCTGGGATTAAAGGTGTGCTCTACCACATCCTGCTTATAATAGTTTTCATGGCAAAATGGAAGTGTGTATAAAATAAAGCCCTCAGCCACACAAACGAGTCATGGTTTCCTCCAGGAAAGGTGTATGTGTGATTTAGTTGCTAAACTAGTTATTTAAAAAATTTTTTTAAAATTAATTCTTTGATAATTTCAAACAATGTATTTTGATCAAATTCACCTATCTCACCCCAATGCCTTCAGATCCACCCCCACTTCCTTAATCCCCAACTTTATTTATTTTTAATAACCTGCCAAGTCTTCATTTGTGCTGCCCATACATTCCTGTGTGTGGGACCATCCACTGGAATTTGGCCAATCCACCAGGAACCACATCCTTAAAGAAAGTTGACTCTCCTTCCTCCGAAGCCATCAACTGGCCATAGCTCCTCAGTGGGGTGGGAGCTCATGCCTCCTCCATGCTAGGATGATGATGGCTTGATCACGTGCAGGCAACCACAGCTGCCATGAGCTCAAGAGTACAGTGGTCCTGTCATGTCCAGAAGATGCTGCTTCCTCCCTGACCTTCGGCTCTTAAGTCCTTTCTGCCTCCTCTTCCGTGATAGGGAATATGGGAAGGAGGTTTAAGTGGGGAGAGGGATGGGAGGGCAGGACTAGTTGCTTTTTAAAAAAAATTCTAATAACTACATGATTAGAAGAAGCATTTCATTACAGCTTTAACATATTCAGTAACACACTCCAGAGCAAGAGTACATCTCTTTCACAAGTGGCTGTACGTTTCTAGGTTCACAGTTGAATTAATCAAGTTATACAATATTGAACTCAGTATAAGCCCTGCAAGACATATAATTGAATGAGGTTATTTTTGGTCTTTTTGAGAAAGGGTGTCCCTGTAGCCCCATCTGTCTTGGAACTCACTATGTAGGCCAGGCTGGCCCTGAACGCATAGAGATCCGCCTGCCTCTGCCTCTTGAGTGCTGGGATTAAAGGCATGTACCACAGCAACCCTGCTTAAAAAAAAAAAAAAAAAACTTTAAAGAATCTTTAATTATGGTAAAAAGCACACAACATAAAATTGACTGTCTTAAGTTTTTGTTTCTTTTTTTCTGCAGTGCTGGGCATCAAATGCAGTCCCTTCCCATACTGGGAAAGTGCTCTGCCTTTGAGCTACACCCAAGTCTGCCCATCATCTTTCTTG
>NW_008351693.1:963883-972614 GCF_000622305.1 Nannospalax galili
TTTCAGGCATTTTGATAGCTGTTGGAGTGGTTAGAATCAGTGTCAGTTCCCTTTCATAGGCTTCTAGATAGGGGGATAAAACAAACTTGGCCATCATTTTAGAACAATAGCAGGTTGTCTCCCTTAGGTACAGGTGGGCGCTACAGTATTGCAGACCATGATTTGAAGTCTTACATCTGAACAGCACTTTCTGATTCAGAACAAAACCATCAATGAGAGATAATTGTCTAAATAACATAAGAACTTAAGTCTAATGTCTGGGTTGCATAATCCCTTGAACCCTTAACATACATTGGCCCATTGAATTTTTAGTTATACTTTCCTTTTGGGTGTTTAAGGCCGTACAGTTGGCCCAGATAAACCAATTTACTTTTACTCTTAAGGTTGTTTAAGGATCTGTTCCTCAGGGGTCACAGGTAGTTGCTTTTTTAATTGAACTCCATTCCTAATTTCTTCCATCCAAGTACTAACCAGGCTGGCCCCAGTTAGCTTCTGAGATATTGAATTTTTAGTTATACTTTCCTTTTGGGTGTTTAAGGCCGTACAGTTGGCCCAGATAAACCAATTTACTTTTACTCTTAAGGTTGTTTAAGGATCTGTTCCTCAGGGGTCACAGGTAGTTGCTTTTTTAATTGAACTCCATTCCTAATTTCTTCCATCCAAGTACTAACCAGGCTGGCCCCAGTTAGCTTCTGAGATCAGATGAGGTTGTAACAAAGCTTGTCACTTCGAGAGAAAAAACTGGCACCATTTGTTGCCAGTGTGAAAGTATTTCAAGCCTCCTAGATATTCACCATGTATCAGTAAATTACCTACCTTTCTATCATCTTACTTGAAAACGGAAAGATGGGCAATGGTCCTTTCTCCATAGGCTGGGGTCGACACCAGATGAGGGAACACTAAAGTGCTTTTTATAATGCCTGGCCTGTCAAGTGATAAACTGATGATGCTTTCTATCACAGCTGTGTTAAGTAAAAAAACCATCATTTTTTATCATTGAATTTAACCAAATATGTGTCAATAAAACCAAAATATTCATGCTAAGTCCCAAGTAGATACTTCTGAAAGTTAATTCATAGTTCTTTTAAAAAATATTTTATTTATTATTTTTATTTTATGTGTATGAGTGTATTGCTTGCATGTATGTGAGTGTACCCATGTCATGCAATACCGCGGAGGTCAGAAGAGGGCTTCAGATTCCCCTGGAACTGGAGTTAAGGACGGTTCATAGCCGCCATGTAGGTGCTGGGAATCGAACCCAGGTCCTCTGCAAGAGCAGTCAGTGTTCTTAACTGCTGAGCCATCTTGCTAGCCCCAATTCATAGTTCTTTTACAATAGGAAACAATCAGAAGGCAACAGGGCCATACGGAAATCATAACAAGCATTCAACATTGACTTTTAGGAAAATTCTTATTTCTCTAACTTTTTTTTTAGGAAAATAAATAGGATGTTTATGTAGTGTTTCAAAATGCATGTACTAACACAAAATGTCAACATACTTCCCAAAGCCCATGGCTTGTGTGGTCAGGCTTTTGCATCATGTCCAAATTCCTGAGAAAAACAACTTAAAGGTGTCCAACGGTTCAGCCCGTTGGCTGGAAGGGCAAGATGACAATGAAGAGGTCACATCACAGCAACCAGAAAGCGGAGCAAAGGGGGTACAGAGGGGACTGGGGCAAAATACAGCCTCAAAGGCTGTCCCACGGCCTACCTCCTCCAATGAAGTCCCACCTTCAACCTTTCACTACCTCCTAATAATGTCATCAGAGTAAATCTATCAAGGAATTAATTAGTCCATTGATTAGGTTAGAGCCCTCATGAGCTCATCCTCTCTGGAGACCACCTCACAAACCTATCTAAGGTGTGTTTGACACCTTTGAAGGTGTTTCTTAACTCAGTCAGGTTGGCAATCAAAATTAACCATCACACTACTTAAAAACAATTCATCACAGCACCGACACCAACGTAAACAAGGCCATCTGTGTCCCTGACACACTGAAAGCTCCAGCACCAAGTGATGACTTATCATTATGCCATTAGCATTGTCTCCCACTCGATTAACCAGATGTGTTTTCCAAGCAGAAGCGCTTCTATCAAGGCTTTGGGTGAAGCTGTGTGAATTGAGGTGATGCCGTGTTTTGGACACAGGCAGGTGGTGGAAAGTGGGGGAGGGAAAATGAAGCCAAAGTGGATGGGGTGATAACTGATTGTTCAAAGGAAGGAAGGAGTGTGGGAAGAAGGGATGGAGGTCGGGCAGGGGGCAGGGAGGAGAAAGGAAGGAAGGAAAGAAGGAAGGAAATGGACTAGAAAAGGTGAAAAATGATAGGCGCCTGTTGGTGGGACACAGAGAAACTCTTTAAAACATATCCTTAAATCCTCCAAATGCTTTTCCATGTGGGAACAGCCAAAGCTGTGAAGCCTTTTGCAAAGCAGTGTGAGCCTCTGGCTTTACCCTCAGGGGTTGCTTATGTGTCCTTGGCAAGGTGTTTGTCTATAAACAGCTACTGTTCTGGGAAGAGAACAATGATATTCATGCAATTTTCAGAGGTCAACTAAGTTTATCCTCCCACCTGTCCCTCTGGCACAGAGGGAACACCTTTCCTGAACATTTTTTCCACTGGGAAGGTAGAGAGTGCTACCACTTGCCTCTGCCTTGCAAATGAGCAAGTACATAAACTCAGGGGAAAGCTGCTTATTCCAGTGGTAGTGTCCTGTAACAGTGAGGCAGGGGCATGGGGCAGGGGTGTAATTAACCTGAACACTCTCCCAAAAGACACAGTGACAGCAGCAGCAACCTGTCTGTCAGTTCCAGTCCAGGAATTCCAATTGCTGTGTCAGTTGGTAAGGAAACAGACTACACTACTTCCCAAAGAATTCATTATTCCAGCAGATCTATCTTTTTTTTTCTGGTCATTATAGCCTATCCAAATGAGCGATTCAGACACAAGGGATGGGGCACCCAGAGGAGCAAAGACGGTGATTAGAGAAGACGTCTCCAGGAGCCAGAAGCTGAAGCTGACCTCGAGGCATGATTACATACCAAAGAAGACATCCCAATTGGAAGGCTGCAAGGAGGCCCCCTCAAGAGATAATGGGGTGTGGGCAGGGCTGGAGCCAAAGACTGACCTGGGGATGCAGCAGGGAGCAGGAAAGACATATTGGGGCTAGCCAGGAGCCAGTAATGAGGGCAGTGTGCCAGGGCCTGGCCCATCCTATAGGAACTAACAGATTCTTGAACACAGGGAGTTTTCAGAACATTAACTTTTGTAAGCATAACAGCGAGCATGTCAGCCCACGCTCTGCTAATTCTGCAGTTCTACTGTGCTGCTGGCTAGGACACTAATTAGAAACTGAACAGTTCAACAATCTTCTTTTTCTTGAGACAGGGTCTCATGTAGTCCAAGCTGTCCACAGGCTCCCTTTGCAGTCAAGGATGACCTAGAATTTCTGATCTTCCTGCATCTACCTCCTGAGTGCTGGGATTACAGGTATATGCCACAAGACCTGGTTACCTGTGCTGGGGGTTGAGTCCAGAGCCTTGTGCATGCTAGGCAAGCACTCAGCTGGCTGAGCCACATCCCCAGTCCAGTGATCTTCTCTAGACAGAACCACACTTCGACCACTGCAATTGTCTGACTCTTGCTTGTTAAAATTTACCCAAACATGGGGGTGAGCCTCCCCTCCCCATCTGCACCTCTGCTTCCCCATTAGGCAACAAGATGGATGACCTGGTGACCCGCCTCTGATGCCCGGCCCCTCCCACTGCTCTAGCCCCACAGAGCCTCTCAAACAGGAATCTCCTTAATAAAAGAAGCCAAATTCACAGGTTAACTGTAAGCCCTACTCGGCCTCAGGCAGCCCTGAGTTCTATCTGTTGCTTCCCATGACAATGTCATCTTGGGTTGTCAAGTGTCCTGGTTTGGATGAAACACTCACCCTGCAAATTTACCGATTGGACTTGGCTATGGCAACATTTGACTTTGGTTCACACAGTCAGCTGCCTCTTGTGAATCATTTCTTCTTCTTTTACTTCTTCCTTCTCCTCCCCCCTCTTCTTCCTCCTCTTCCTCCATTTTTGAGACAGGGTCTCACACTGTAGCTCAGTGGGATGGAACTCACAGCAATCCCTCTGCCTCAATCTCCCAAGTGTTGGGAATACAGGTGTGAGTCACCACATCTGGCTCTTTATGATTTTTATTTTTTTTATTCAGTGTTTGCTTTGGAGCCTACAAGGTTAAACCATTCAAAGACTGTCAAATCTGATTTTGCTGATTTCTTTGTGAAGCTGTTGAATGGGGACAGTTACATGTATCTTTGTTTAAAACTGACAAGCCAAGATCCCCAGTGACTTGCTTGCTGTTTGAAAGCTTGTAAGATCTCTTTATCTGTTTTCTGATAGGGATTATTATTCTGTGATTAAAATAACAAAACAATACAACAGTTTAGTTTCAAAAAGAAATTTATCCACACATCTACAGCCCTGTCTACACCATCCTCAGGGTTTATGAGCTCCAAATTGATGGGTGATGATACAATCATTCTGTTATCTGTCATGGAAGTATTTAGAGCTAAGGCCTCAATTTTCATAGTCTAGTGGATACCTCAGAAAAAGAGAAGTTCATTTCCTCTATCACAGTGGCTTTTCCCCTTCTGGCTAATCAGTAAACTGTTTTAGTTTTTTTAAACCAGAGGTAGTAGCTGACCAATAAGTTGAAAAAACAACTTGAGAGTTTGGTTAGCTCCAAAAAGAATCCTTTGTTCTGAGCAGCAGCTCTGAGTGTGGTCTGTGGACCTCGGAGGGGCTTATGCTTGGTCTGCTGTCTAAGATTTCTTATTATTGTGCTCTTTGTCTAAAGGGCGCAGGACCTTGCAGCAGGTGAGCTGGGGTCTTACGCTATGCCTATACTACAGACGTGACATCTGCCAATGTATTTCCAAGTCATAAGCTGTGAGTCACAAGCAGTGGGGAAACTGGAAACACAATTGCCAGAGGCAGTAAAAACAGCTGCAGGCCATGCTATGTCATTGTTAGAAGCTTTTGGGGATCACATTATTAAAACAATATGATAATCAAGATGTCCTACTCTGAGTTTCCAGATATCAAGCTTTAAAAAATCTCTCTTTTCCTCTAATTTGATTTCTAACATAAACCCTGAACAGAAAACAACATATTGTGCATAAGGTCTGTATGCCCAGAAAGTGGATTTTTAAAATTTTGGTAAGCCATAAGCATGATGGGTTTTTCTTTGGAATTATGATGTCCAGTAAGGAAGATGAGAATTGTACTTTTAGTTCCTGAAGACTTCCTGAAGATCCTACTGGAGAGTTGATTGTGTTCCCAGGTGCACTAGGGGCAGGCAGAGAACAGGAACCAAAGTGAAGCTCCCGAATTCTCACAGACACGTGTGTTTGGATTCAGTTTTCCCTCACTTACCTCCCTTGGACCCTTCACCGACCTGTCTGGCCTGGGTCTCTGCATCAATGCTGTCTTCCCAGGGAACCCTTCCCTGGCCACCCTCTGAACTCATCACCCCCTTGATCTCCCAATGCTTAGTCGGATTGCTCTGGTTTCACTCTTTAACTCCTGGGGACACCTCTCAAGGACTGTAATGTATTCATTATTTTCTTGTCGGATGGGAGGCCTCCTGGTCCTTCCCAGCACAGTCCAGTGTTTCCAGTGAGGCTGAACACCCAGGGCAACAACTCACACTGCTGTATGGTGGAGGGCAGAGGACTGGCACGAGGACTCCAGACTCCCACGAGGTGACCCAATGACCTTGACCAAACCTCACAAGTCGGCCTCCTCATCGGACAATAAGGGACATTTACAGAGGTTTCTAAGGTAATGTCCTGAATCCAGCACACAAGATTCAAAGTTTGTCTGATCATGTTTCCATGGTGGACTCCATTTTTCCATTCGTGAAGGGTGGTGGTGGATCTTTTCATGATTTCTGAATATTTTAAATAGATACTGTTCTGGAAAATATGCAAGGTACACGTACTTTCTAAAAATATACATGAATGATAAACAGAAAAAGCATAACTTTTGTGAGATGTTCTAACTGTTTGTAATTTTAAGAGGGTACTGAAGCTTGACCCCAAGATCTGGAACACGGTAGGCAGGAGCTCTGCCCCTAAGCCACATCTCTATCTCCTCCTACATTCTAACTGCTGCGTACCCACTTTCATTCACTTCCATGAGTAGAACTAACCTCTAGCTCCATGGTCTTAATGCTTTCTCAACTGTGTAAGGTGGAATAGGACTAGGCTAATGAACTACGACACTGCGTAACCAAGGTGACTTAGAGCATGGCAGGTACATAGAAATTGTTAATCTCAAAGGCATAGTACCTCATAAATGATCTGCAAGCTTCATTCTGCTAGGACATACAGAAAATGAGAGAGAGAGAGAGAGAGAGAGAGAGAGAGAGCGCTGTTGGGATCAAACACAGGACCTTACATATTTGGCAAGTGCTCTAGCATTAAGTTGTATCCCCAGCCCCAAATCAGGCTGTTTTTCACTGTGAACTCTTCATAATACAGTGTATGGTTAGGGACGTATATTGCATACATGACCACTCAAGCATTTAGTAAGGAGAGGGTTGGCTTTCAAAAACCAAAGGTGACAGTTGGACATTAACACGCAGTATCTTCTTGCCCTTATTATGTGCTTTATTACTGCAGAGCTCAACTCAGGGAGTGGATCTTCCTTACAGTCCTGCCTTTTCTATGCTGAAAAGACACAAGGTCAAAAAAAAATCCATATTAAATTGCATATCCATGCAAGCAACATCTGGAAACCTCAAGGGCGTTATCTTGACCAAAAACAAAACAAGCAAAACTTAGCAGGATTTCAAAGCAGGGCAGAGTGGGAGATGAACATCACTCTCCTCCTATTATATTGTTATCAGCGACTGGATTAGGAAATTTGAGAGCAGCTACTCACCCATCATGAAAATAATTTTATATTTCCTCAAATCTTCCAGGAGGCCTTTAAAATAAGAATAGTTTAAATTACTGGCAAGCAATAGTTCAGTGAAGCCCTGATTTTGCTCAGGTTATATAAACCCACATCTTGTTTTGTTCAGTAAGAAGCTTAAATTTGAGTGAATGTGGAATAGGGTGTGATGACCAGGCATTAATGACCATTCTAGCCTTTTTCCTAGACCCAGGCAGTGCATTTTTATTTTAACACGTACTATCAGTTTTAGGTGTAAAACTGCTATCATTAAATAGTGTGACTCGATGGGCATGGCAGCACACGCCTTTAATCCCAGCACTCGGGAGGCAGAGGCAGGGGAATCTCTGTGAGTTCAAGGTCAGCCTGGTTTACATAGTGAGTTCTAGGCCAGCTGGGGCTACAGGGAGACCCTGTCTCAAAGACAAAAAACAAAAACAAAATAAATAGTGTGACTCACAAAGAAAGCTAACTTTTTTGTATTTTTTTTTGACACACAGTATCATTATGTAGTCTAAGCTGGCCCTAAACTCAGTTGGAACTCAAATTCGTGATCCTCTTGACTCAGTCTTATGAGTACTGAGATATCAGATGTGCACCATCATGCCTGGCTAGAACGCTAATTTAAAAATATTAAGTCCTAAGTCCTAAGTATCTCGGTTTGGTGTTATTTACTTTAAATATATATATTTATGTGTATGAGTGTTTTGCCTGCATGTATGTAAGTGCACCCTATGTATGTAGGGCCTGTAGAGGCTAGACGAAGATACTGCATCCTCTGGAACTGGAGTCATAGATGGTTGTTAGCCACCATATGGGTTCTGGAAACTGAACTGGGTCCTCTGCAAGAGCAGCCAGTACTCTAACCGCTGAGTCATGTCTCCAGCTCCTGTTTGACATTTTTGGTGTCGTATTTTTATTCTTTGAGAATTTCACACACGCACACACTGTATTTGGATCCTATTCACTCCCATTCCCCCTTACTTCTCCTAGATCCACCTCCACCCTCGCCAACCTTTTACATTTCTTCACGTTTGCCACCATCTCATTTAATAAAGGAGGAGTTAAGGCACAGGTAGGCTGTCTGGAAATTATTTCTGAATTTACAGCTGTGACAAGCAATGTTACTTTCTATTCAAAGCTGTGATATAAAATTTCCCTTAAAAACAGTTGCATTTATATAATAACTACGAGTCAGTTTATTGAACAATACCAAGTAAACAATAAGTAGACTCAGTCTGATATGGTGGCACATGCCTTTAATCCCAGTACTCAGGAGACAGAGGTAGGCAGATCTCTGCGAGTTCAAAGCCAACCTGGTCTACATAGCAAGTTCCAGGCCTCCAGGGTGACATAGGGAGACCCTGCTCATAAAAACAGAGGAACAACCCCCTCCAAAGGGAAAAAAAAAACCCAAACAAGTAAGTAGAATCAGCAGTACATCCTGATAGTCATGACAATGTCAGAATCTGAATTTGGGAAACTTGCTTTAAGAAGAAATGATTCGTGGTAGGAATTTTAGGCAAAGCATGAAACTCTCTGAAGTTTGTGGCACCCTGAAGAATTTCTGAATGTCAAGTGTTGGAAGAGGAACCTTGGGGTGGGGGTATGAGTAGATAAATGCTACATTCTGGTCCCACAACCAGCAGGCTTAACCTAAGCAGATGAATTTGTGTGTGTGTGTGTGTGTGTGTGTGTGTGTGTGTGTATGCATGCACATACATGTGGAGTCCAGAGGACAGTCTTGGGTGTCATTCTCCATGTGCTATCTC
>NW_008351693.1:973109-985412 GCF_000622305.1 Nannospalax galili
TTGTTCTTTTTTTTTTTCTTCGCTGTGTGTGAAGTGTATATGAATGTTTGTGCGTCTGTGCGTGGAGGCCAGAGGTGGATGTTCGGTGTCTTCCTCAGTTGCTTTCTACCATATCTTTTGAGACAGGGTCTTTCACTGACAGACTAAACTGGCTGGCCAGGATCATCCAGGATCTGCCTGTTTCTGCTGCCCCATCAGTAGGATTAGTGATTAGAGGGGCACTCATCCAGATGCTGGTTTTCTATTTATGTGTGTATGTATGTATGTATGTATGTTTATTTTGGTCTCTTTAAGACAGGGTCTCTTTGTAGCCCCAGGTGGCTTTGATCTCACAGAGATCCACCTGCCTCTGCCTCCTGAGTGCTGGAACTATAAAGGCGTGTGCCACTACAGCCAGCAAATAAGTTTTATTCACAAAATTTAGCCTATTTATGCGCTTGAGTCAAACAAAGGTGAGAGTGATCATGCTGCCTCTCAGCTGTGCCCTGGCAGGCCGTGCCCTTGCCCCAGATGCAGTTTTGGGGTTTGGGGGTGGAGAAGACTGTAGCTACAGGTTAGTTTGGGATTCTATATGGTTGTGCTGGAGTCTTTTTAAGCCTCTTGGACAGGTACTGTTCCAATCCAGAGGGTCACTCTAAGTAAACAAGCATGCCGAAGTGCTTAGGAAGCAGGCCCTGGGGGGACCAGAGACTATGACCAGACCAGTGCCATCCTTGGACAGGCTAGTTTTCCCCATTTTGAGGAGAGGTTGTATGGTTATAGCCTATTTCAGTTTTAAAAAAATAGTAATTTTTTAGTTAATCAAATGTTCATACAATGTAGTCATTGCTAAGATGTACAGAGAATTTTAGTGATCTGGGAGCATGTTTACATTACAATATGCACAACTGGGATGATATTTGTATGTACACACATATTCCCTCCCAACTGTGTAGAAATAAGTGTACAGAGAACACAGTCAAGTGAGATGTGTGAGAATGTGGGTGTGCACAGGTCACATGTCAGATGGTTTCATTTTCTACCTCAAAGTATTTCCACAGTGAGGATGTGTTGATTTTATAACCAAGAATAAAGGAAAATTCATTCAACAGCAATTCCTCCCACATCCAGCTGAGACAGAGCTGGCATGCGGCGGCTGAGTGATGGCTATGTTATGGCTCGTGTTTCTGTGCTCTCCACTTGGATCACCACCATGCCATTTGGGGACCGTGATGCTCATGTGTTGCTGTTTCTATTCTCATTGAATAGGACTTTATTTACCTCCTCACGGATCAGTGAAGAATTAGAATGGGGTTATTTGAAAATCCAAATCATTTACTTGTGTGAGTTTACAGTCAATACTATAAACCTGTTTTCACAAACCATAATTTTTTCACAAAGTGGCAATAATAGAAGTTATTTAACCCACGTAATTATGAAGTTTATCTTTATGAACAATATTAACTTCACATCATGCTATCTATTTTCAGCTCCACATGCAGCTAATACAGAGCGGATATTTTAGTTTTGGAGCAACTGTTTTCTTGAGATAGGGTCTCATGTAGCCCAGGCTAGCCTCAAATTCACTACATAGCTGAGAATGATCTTGAATCCCTAATCCTTCTGCATACTGGGTTTATAGGTTTGCACCACTACACCCAGTTTGTGAAGTGCTGGGATCAAACCCAGGACCTCATGCATGCTACACAAGCACTTTCCCAACTGAACTGTATCCTCGTCCCCTGTGAGAAACTGTTAACATGCTAAAAATGACAAAGAAGTGTTACCTTGGTGTGCATTTTGTTGGGTTCCAAAGGGACACCGCAGTACAGTAACGAGCGTTTGGGAAAGAAGCCCTGTTTTCCACTCCAGTTAATAGTAGCGCACCTCAGATAAACCTCATTGCCTATGATACAATCACCGCAAGTTTTTGTGTTCCAGTAAAGTTTGCAGAATGGTTGAATTAAACAACAACACTGCTCTTTACTGTGGGAGTCTTGCTACTCTATAACATCTACGAACCTTCCAGTAGGGATGGAACACTAAGGGTTCCCCAACATTTGATCAGAGCATCGCTTTTCATTGAGTATCTTGGGAGCCATCTTCTCTGGGCAGTTATGGAATACATCTCTTAGTAATGAATCTCTGCTTCCTCATGTGGACGAAGAGGGGAGATTCATAGATTTCCATTCTAGCTCGTGTTCCCTGGCTGTGGGGAGGTACACATTGTTTTTGAGTCTGCTTAGTCGGTGTTTAAAGGCATATTCAAAGGTCTGATTAGTAAAGGAGACTTACCTCCCATGTTATCGTCCCCAAATACATTTAGCTGGTCATCACCCTGTTTAAAAAAAGTCACAATATTAGATGGTAATATCAGTAGGTATTATTTAAGCTCCTCACTAACATTAAATACTTAACCTTTGAAACAACCCCATTAAGGGAGGAACTTCCAAACAGTGCTATAGATGAAGAAACAGAATTCCACAAGTGACACTGTTGAAGGTCACACAGTGGGAAAGGACAGAACTCAAGTGTGAACCTGGGCTGCGTGCCCCCAGAATCCCTGATCTGCTGGTAACTGGGGCAGTAGCTGGCCTCATGCTCTTGTTAGATAAACCATCTGTGGCAGAAAAGCAGACTTTAAGAAGACATAATCCTTCAATGTCTGAAACTGATGGCTAGATGTAGCCACAGCGGTTCCATGAAACAATCCATAGTTCAAATCTGTTGTTGGCAAACTTTTGCAGTAAAGGGTCAGGTAGCAAATATTTTAGGTCTAGTGAGCCACATTCTCTCTGCTAAAACTAACATCACTGGCCCCAATCTGTCAGTTCTCAAAGCAAAGCGGTAAACTAGGAAAACTCAGTGTTCATTTTTTTTTTTTCTGATACTAATCTTTAAAATTCTTCTTTTACTTTTAGCTAGATGATTGTTTTCCTTACAGAGTAGCCCATGGTGTTTGGGAAAAATATTTGTTCAGGAAGTTACTTGATGGGAATCCTGATTGCTACCCACATCTTCATTTGTTCTACTTCCCATTCCCTCACCCTTTACAGGTAACCACAGTGCTGGTCCATTTTCACTATCAGTTTGGGAAGAGAGTCTTAATGAGGATTTCTAGATGAGGTTGGTTTGTGGACATGTCTGTGGAGGTTGTCTTGATCCTTAATTGATGGAGGAGGACCGAGCCTACTGTGGGCAGCACTGTTCCTCGACTGAGCCCTGAACTGTATGTGCGAAGATTGGTACCTAAAAAGCAAGAGAGCAGCATGTGGCACTCACGCATCTCTCTGCTCTTGACTGTGGATGTGACCAGCTGCTTGGTTCCCGACTCAACTTCCTTCAGTGACTGACTATAGCTTGGAACTAGGAGCTGGAGAAACCCTTTCCTCCCTGTGCTGGGTAGCTTTAGTGTCAACTTGACACACCTGGGCTGAGGGAGCCTCAACTGGGGAATTGCCTCCATTGGACTGACATGTGGCCATGTCTGTGGAGCATCTTCTTGATTACTGAGTGATGTGGGAGGGCCCAGCCCACTGTGGGTGGTGCCACCCCTGGGCGGGTGGGCCTGTGTTGTATAAGAAAGCAGGTTGAGCTGGGGCAGAGAAGCAAGCCAGTGAGCAGCCGTACCTTTCCTTCCCTGATGAACTGTGACCTGGGAGGCATAAGACAAATAAACCCTTTCCTCCCCCAAGTTGGTAGTGGTCTGAGTGTTTTGGCAATGGAGAAACAAACTGAAACACTCACCTAGGTTGCTGTTGGTCAGGGTGTTTTATCACAGCAACAGAAATGGAATTAGAACATCACGTGTACAAATTTCTTTCTAGGTACATGAAGAATGACTTCCAGCTATCCAAAGATACACTTGAATTTAAATCTATCTATCTATCTATCTATCTATCTATCTATCTATCTATCTATCATCTATCCTCATGACCTGCATTTCTTACACATATGTGTGCTTATGATATAAAACTGTTCTGTAATATGGTAGGCTTCCAATTCCTACTTATCAGTATATTCTGGAGAAATTTCTTTTTAAAAAATTTATTATTTATTTTGGCCAGGCATGGTGGTGCATGCCTTTAATCCCAGCAATCAGGAGGCAGAGGCGGGTGGATCTCTGTGAGTTAAGGACAGCCTGGTCTACATAGTGAGTTCCAGGACAGCTAGAGCTACAGAGAGGCCCTGTCTCAAAAAGACAAAAAATTATTAAAAAAAATTTTTTACGTGTATGAGTGTACTGCCTGTAGGCATGTAAGTGCTCTCATGTCATGCAATGCCTGAGGAGGTCAGAAGAGGCTGTCGGATCCCCTGGAACTGGAGTTACAGATGGTTGTTAGGTGCCATGTGGGTTCTGGGATTCAAACTCGGGTCTTCTACAAGAACAATCAATGCTCTTAACTGCTGAGCCATCTCTCCAGCCCAGGAGAAATTTCTGTATCAATATAGAATGTTCCCTCAGTATAGAGTGTTCTATAATGCGGTTGGTACCATAGTTACTTTTTAACCAGTCCTTTACTGATGAACCACTGACATGTTTCCACTCTGATTATTTTAGGGAAGGTGGCCCAGTGGTACATTCATATAGATGCCGCTGCACACATTTCTGCAGGATAAATTCTAACACAGGCAAGTGCGTGGTCACAGCTTAAATGTATGCATACATTTGATCAAGTTTGCCAAGCTGGCCTCCACAGAGGCTACAGTGTTGTGGGGACAGCATGCCCTCTCCCTCTTCCCCTGGCACCTCACCCAGTCCCGTGCCGCTAATGCACTTTGAGGCCATAGTCAGTTAAATGAGGTCGGCTGATCACATTGACTTCCTGAAGTAACCAACAGTGAAAGAAAGCACCATGTCCCTGCTAGAATGGGAGCCTTAGGACATCTTTATTTGCTGATCGTCTTAGAGTTGCCTGTATCTTGGCAAGAGAGGAGGGTTAATGGAGTGGTTGCTCAGGGATACAGCCACATGTATTAAACCCTCTGTGAAGGGAGGTAACATCAGGACTCCTCAGGGAAACTCCCACCAGTCCCCCATTGAAATTACTGGTCTTCACAGTGGGGCAATGGGCATGATTTGATCCATTCCACTATTCCTTCTTCCCATTTCACAGATGAAGAAACTGAGAGGCCCATGACCTCTTGGTGGTGAGGGATAGAATGAGAGCTGTATTTCTTATCACCTTGTCTGGCACCTGTAGATTTGGTGCCACCAGGAGAGCTACCATGGTGGCATTCATGGTGTCCCATTGCTCTCCTGGCCCTGGCTTTAGCACTCTCCCTAACTGCTGGTCAGGATCCAGCTGCCGCCCCTGCCTCAAGCTGGCTTGACTCCGTGGGGCAGAACCACGGTTTTGCTGCACTCTTACCCTTGTCCTGTCCTGAGAGCAAAACTACTCTCATACACTTGCAAGGGAGTCTCTGACTCAAGAGCTGCTTCTAGGGAAGTCAGCCTACCCCAGGGCCTCATCTGGGACTTGAATATGCTTGTCCAAGATGCACAGGCTCACTAATGCAGGGTAGAGAGGGGCTGTTGAATTGGAATCTGTGCTTCGCTGTCAGTTGTTGGATCCATCTAGGTAATGCTAAGAGGAAACTGAGTTATCACCATCACTCTTCAGTACTGTTAAGACTTCCAGATTATACCCACTTGAGGCTAAGCCATCTCTCCAGCCCCAATCTGACTTATTTTTACCCACAGTCTTCTTCACAGACTTCTTCACAGTCTTCTTCCCAAAGGTTTTGACTGACTCCAGCTTTATTTCCATTAACTCACTGGTAGTGAATAAGTTTCTGGGGCATAGAAGGAACTACCGTCTGTTCTTAGGACTGCTCTGATAGACAGGAAAGTCCAGGAGAAGGGAATGTGTGACTGGAAGGCACTGTTCTCCAGGGACTCTTCGTGCATTTCCTGCTTCTAGTGTGAATCGTCAGTAAATCAAATTATGAGATGGTGGCAGAGCTTAGTGACGGAGTGCTTGCCTCCCATATGCAAAGCTCTCAGATGTGCAAAACAAAACCAATTGTTTGTGCAACGTTAATGAAGCCTAGGTTCAATTCATGGCAAAACCAAGCAAGCAAGCAAACAGCAAGGACTAGGATTGTAGCTCAGTGTACAGCACTTGCCTATCAGGCATGGGGCACTGAGTCCACAGTCCCAGTATTGCAAAAAAATTATTGATTTGGGTTGGGGATATAGCTAGTTGAGTGGTAGATTCTTCCTTAGTATGTGCAGGGCTCTAGGCTCAGTCACCAGTACTGCAAAGGGAGAAAAGAAGGAAGAAAGAAATTTGGCATCTTACACACACACACACACACACACACACACACACACACAATGCGCGGTGAATAGCAAGCACTTGGTTTGGTGAATACGACACTGGTTGCCTACAGAGGTGCAGCCTTGTCTCCTTTCAAATGCTAGGAAGGTTCTGTATGAAAGACATTAATTTCGGGATGTTCCTTGGACAAGGAGCAAAGGCCGTAGCCTTATTCAGGTCCATCTGATAAGGTTCTTATGCCCAGTTGCACTGGGGATTCACCTCCGCTGAGGTGTGACTTGAGAAATCAGAATGTTCTAACCACCAAATCCCAGACTGCTGATGGTGCTTCTTTGTGTTACAGACTTGCACTGTGCAGACTGCCCTGTACAGTTGGCTTTGTCACTTTGAGTCTTCATTGTGAGGTTAGGCTTTGTGGGCACAAAGGGACAGGTGGCTTTCCATAGCCTTAAACCAAGTTTAATGAGACATGATGTGGGGTGGTCAATTTTCTGAAATGACAAAGAGCAAAAATACAAGCACAGATTTTATGTTAATGTTATTTGTGACTCACAAATATGGAGCCCCAAAGCAGCCTGCAATGATGCAGTTAATGCCACAAAGGATGTATGTGGTGGGGGAGCTGCTGTAAAATTGCGGATGTATTTCAGCTTGCTGCCTCTTTGTGACTCTATTTATGGAGTTGTACACTGGTCACTGGTGTGAAAACATTTATAATTTAACTGAAGGGCACATTCAGAGCCCGAAGGTAGAGGCTTACGGAAACTGCCTTTCTGGGGAAACTTCAGATTTGGATTGCACATTGTCAGAACTTAAACCCTAATTCTCTAGTGAACCCCAAGATGTGAACTCAACCACATTCCACTTCCTGTCCCTGTGTGGACATGCCGGCAGGCAGGGGACTGCTTTAGCAAGGTTGGATTCTGGTGCGATGTTTGTAGGAAGTGCAGCTAAGGTGTGTATGAGCTTCCCTTCTCGGTGCCTATGTGAGTTACTTTTCTCATCACTAAGACCAAATACCTTAAAAAAGGATTTATTTCGGTTCCAGGGTATGGTCCATCATGGCAGGAAGGCAAGGCAGTGGGAGTGGCTCTAGGCTGTGGCAATGGGAGTACGGGCTGCTGACTCACATGTTGACAGAGAGGGAATCAGACTGGCCTGTGGCTATGTCTATGGGGCATCTTCTTGATGGTTGAGTGATGTGGGAGGGCCCAGCCCACTGTGGGTGGTACCACCTCTGGGCAGGTGGGCCTGTGTTGCATAAGAAAGCAGGCTGAGCAGGGGCCAGGGGAGCAAGCCAGTAAACAGTGTTCCTCCATGGTCTGTGCTCCAGCTCCTGCCTTCAGGTTCCTGCCCTGAGTTCCTACCTTGGGCTCCCTGATGAACTGTGACCTGGGAGATGTAAGCCAAATAAACTCTTTCCTCCCCAACTTGGTATTGGTCAGAGCGTTTCTGTCACAGCAATGAAGAAACAAACTAGGACAGAAATTGGTACCAGAGAGTGGGGCATTGCTGTGACAGTCCTGACCTTGGTGTTTTTTAGGAGGACTGTGGAATTGTTTGGAACATTGGGCTGTAAAAGCCATTGAGAGCTTAGAGTTTGTTTCTGTGAAGGTTCGAACAGTTATGTTGAAGGACTTGTGGATGATGGATGTCTGGCTTGTGAAGCTTCAAAGGGAAGCAGAGACTATCAGGGCTGTTTGTGTGATATTTTGAATTGAGAATCTGTGGGTTCTGGTCAGCTGAGGCTGAAGAACAGGCTGTGATTAAGAAGAGACCAGAACCTGAAGTAAAACCTTTGCTTTACTGGGACAATTGATGCTGGTTATCTGGGGTTGAAAAATCAGCTGTAAGTAACAAGAGACCAGCATCACTATGGTGAAATCTTTTGGGAGATATTTTCTCAGGGTCAGTATACAAAGGGGACCAAACATCCATCCCTAGCTGGAAGCAGGACTTGGTAATGTGTAAGAGTCTCCTGCATGGTTCTGGTGTTGAAAGTGTGAAGGGGTCATAGAGAGCAGCTGAAGTTTGGCACTCTGAGAGGCCAGGAAAGGCCAAAGGTGAAAGTACAGCTTCACTTGCAGTGAAGATCCCAGGATTGAAGGGGTCATGTGAGAATCTGAGGCTTTGCACCCCAAGAGGCAAGAAGAGGCCATTGGTGAAGGTGTAGCTTCAGTTTCAGTGGTGACCCCAGCTTTTTGGAGTTGCCAGGACCACGGGTCAACCACTAAGGGCATCAGCAGGTGTGGAATGCAGCTGGCCTGGGTCTTTGAGACAAGTTGTGTGTGCCGTGGACAGCAAAATCAGAGAAATGGAGCTGCCAGAACCCCTTGGAGCCCAGAAGATTATGAGTGACTCCCAGATGTCCAGCCTTGAGCTACTTTGCTGGACTTTGGTTTTGCTTAGGTGCACCTGATTCTCCCCTTTGAAATAAGACAGTACTTGTTTTGGATTTTACAGGAGCCTCCAGTTAAGAGACTTTTAAAAGTGACTATGGACTTTTAAGTCTTTGGATTTTTTTTTTTTTTGGTCTTTTTGAGACAGGGTCTCCCTGTAGCCCCAGCTATCCTGGAACTCACTATGTAGACCAGGCTGGCCTTGAACTCACAGAGATCTGCCTGCCTCTGCCTCCTGAGTGCTGGGATTAAAGGCGTGTGCCACCATGCCTGGCAAGTCTTTGGATTTTTTAAGGACTGTGGGGCTTTTAAGGTTGTACTGTCTCATGTTGCGGTATTAGTGTTAACATCATATATTGGGGATAAGAATTCTAAAGTTATGGTTTAATAGTGATGTGTTTGTGTGTCAAGTTGACAAGGGGGTCAATTGTGCTGGATAGTTTTGGTGTCAACTTGACACACGTGGGTTGAGGGAGCCTCAATTGGGCAATTGCCTCCATAGGACTGGCCTGTGGCCATGTCTGTGGGGCTTCTTCTTGATTGTTGAGTGATATGGGAGGGGGAGAGAGTGATGTGCGAGGGGGAGGGCGAGGGGGAGGGGGAGGGCTCAGCCCACTGTGCTTAGTGCCAACCCTGGGCAGGTGAGCCTGTGTTGCATAAGAAAGCCCGTTCAACTAGTCTATGTCTTTTGACGGATTAAGAAACAAAACCCATCTTTTTGTTGTCTGCAAGAAACTCATCTCACTTTCAAGGACAGGCACTATCTTAAGGTAAAAGGATGGAAAAAAATATACTAAGCAACTGGTACTAAGAAAAAAGCAGAAGTTGCAATTCTAATATCTGACAAAATAGCCTTCAAACTAAAACTAATCAGAAGAGGTAAAGAGGGCCACTTCATTCTGATCAAAGGAACAACTGGCCAAGAAGATATTAAAAACATGAACATATATTCACCAAACTCTGGTGCATCCAGCTTCCTAAAAAGAGTACTACAGGACTGTTAGACCCAGATTAATCCCAATTCATTAATAGTTGGGGTCTTTAATACCCCATTGTCTCCATTAGATATGGCAACAGGACAGAGAATTAACAGAGGGGCATCTGAATTAAACAATACCATACACCAAATAGTCCTAACAGACATCTACCAAATATTCCACCCAAGCACCAAAGAATGTACTTTCTATTCAGTGCCTCATGGTACTTTCTCCAAAATCGACCATGTACTGGGGCACAAAACCTCAACAAATAAAAAAGATTGAAATAATTCCATGCATTCTATCAGACCATAGTGCATAAAGCTTAAAAATCAATAATGGAAGAAGCCCTGGTAACCACATGAACACACAGAGAGATTAAACAACACACTCCTGAATGATGAATGGGTCAAAGGAGAAATTAAGAAAGGAATAAACGTGTTCCTGGAACTAAATGAAAAGGACAATACAACACAACAAAACCCCTGGGACACATTGAAAGCAGTCCTTAGAGGGAAGTTTATAGCTCTAAGTGCCTTCATTAAAAAATCAGAAAGAACACAAATAAATGACTTAATATTGCAACTAAAGATACTTGAAAAGCAACAACAAATGAAACCCAAACCCAGCAGACAAGAAGAATTAACAAAAATCATAGCAGAAATTAATGAAATAGAAATGAAATAGAAATAAAGAATACAATACAAAGAACCAACAAATCCAATGGCTGGTTCTTTGAAAAGATAAAGAAGATTGACAGATTCCTAGCTCAGTTAACCAAAAGAAAGAAAGAGTACCTCCACATCAACAAACAGAGACGAAAGGGGAAACATCACAACAGACACCAGAAAGATACAGAACATTATAAGGGAATACTTTAAAAACCTATACACTACTAAATTTGAAAACCTAAAAGAAATGGATGGGTATCTAAAAGCATGGGAATCACCAAAACTAAACCAAGAAGAGATCAACAGCTTAAACAGACCTATAACACATAAGAAAATTGAAATAGTAATACAAAAACCTCCCAACTAAAAAAAAGCCCAGGACCAGATGGGTTTACAGCAGACTTCTACCAGGTATTTAAAGAAGATGTACATCCAATACTAGTTAATTTGTTCAAAAAGATAGAAATGGAGGGAGAACTTCCAAATTCCTTCTATGAAGCCAGCATCACTCTAATACCAAAGCCAGAATAAGATACAACCAAAAAAGAAAACTATAGACCCTTTCCTTAATGAACATAGATGCAAAAATTCCCAACAAGATACTTGCAAACTGCATACAGACACACAAAAAGATCATCCACCATGATCAAGTTGGCTTTATTCCAGAGATGCAGGGATGGTTCAGTATACATAAGTCAATAAACATCATAAATCATATAAATGAACTCAAAGACAAGAACCACATGGACATCTCACTAGATGCAGAGAAGGCCTTTGATGAAATTTAACATGCATTTATGTCCAAAGTCCTAGAGGGAACATGCCTCAACATAATTAAAACTATATACAACAAACCCATAGCCAACATCATTCTAATGGAGAAAATCTGGAAGAATTTCCATTAAAATCAGGAACCAGACAGGACTTCTATTATCTTCATTCCTTTTCAATATCATGCTTGAAATTCTTGCTAGAGCAATAAAACAAGAGAAGGAAATTAAAGGAGCACTAATTGAATAAAAGGTCAAATTATCCCGTTTTTCCCTTTTTGCAGATGATATGAAATTATATCTAAGAGATGCCAAAAATTATACCAGAAAAGTCCGAGAAATGATTAACACTTTCAGTAAAGTGGAAAGCTACAAAATTAATCTACAAAAGTCTGTAGCCTTTCTATATACCAATAACAAGCAATCAGAGAAAGAGCACATGGAAACACTCCTGTTTACAATAGCTGTAAAAAAAATCTCAGAATAAACCTGACCAAAGACATTAAAAACCTCTACAACGAACATTTTAAATCTTTAAAGAAAGAGACTGAGGAAGACATCAGAAGATGGAGGGACCACCCATGCTCATGGATTAGAAGAATTAATATTATGAAAATGACCATCCTACCAAAAGCCATTTATAGATTCAATGCAATGCCAATCAAAATCCCCATGACATTTTCACAGAATTGGAAAAAGCCATCCTAAGATACATATGGAAGCACAAAAGACCTCTGATAACCAAAGCAACCCTGAGCATTAAGAGCAATGCCAGGGGGATTACTATACTAAAATTTAATCTGTATTACAGAGCTGTAGTCATACTAACAACATGGTACTGGCACAAAAATAGACCCATAGATCAATGGAACAAAACTGAAGACCCAAATATGAGTACATACAATTTTAGCCACCTGATATTTGACAAAGGGGCCAAGAACATTCACTGGAGGAAGGACAGCATGTTCAGCAAATGGTGCTACCAAAACTGGATCTCCACCTGTACAAGAATGAAACTAAATCCTTATCTTCCACATTGCAAAAAAGTCAACTCCAAATGGATCAAAGACCTCAATGTGAAGCCTGAAATTCTGAAACTTTTGGAAGAAAAAATTGACAATAACCTACAAAATATAGGTGTATCAAAGGATTTTCTAATCCGGACATCAATTGCTCAGGAAACAAGGTCAAGAATCAACAAATGGGACCTCATTAAACTAAAA
>NW_008351693.1:987682-992661 GCF_000622305.1 Nannospalax galili
ATTTTATGTCTTATAGGGTTTATACTGAGTTCAATATTGTATAACTGTATTAATTCAACTGTGAACCTAAAAACTTGCACCCACTTGTGAAAGAGATGTACTCTTGCTCTGGAGTGTGTTACTGAATATGTTAAAGCTGTAGTTAAATGCTTCTTCTCATCATGTAATTATTAAAAATAAAAAAATAATGATTAAAAAATAATTCTTCAAAGCATAAAAATTTGCTCCTTAATAACGAGTAGATGTGAAAAACATTACCACTGAAATCTACCTGACAACTTTATGTCCATGCTTAGATGCCAAGGGGCTCAGAAAGTCACAGTCGGTTGACTGTGACTAGTAATAATCAGATATATAGAGATTAGAACACATGTGGAAACATCTTAATGTCAATTTCATTAAAAATGAATTTTTCCGTATGAAACCGTATATTTTAATAATGAATAGAGATCTTTTTTAAAGGTTAAAACCTCATTTAATTTTATGTCTTATAGGGTTTATACAGAGTACAATATTGTATAACTGTAATAATTCAACTGTAAACCTAAAAATTTACAGCCAATTTTGAAAGAGATGCATCTTAGCTCAGAAAATTGTTACTGAATATGTCAATGCTATTGTAATAAAATGCTTTTTCTAAGTATGTGGTTATTAAATAAATAATTAAAAAAATTATTTACAATTAGGAAATTAAAAAAAATGATGACTGGGAGCTTGAGGAGACGCATGGCTCAGTGAGTAAGCACACCTGCTGTGAAGGCATGAGGACTCGCCTTGGATACCAGCACCCATGTAAGGCCTCAAAGTGTGCCTGTAACCCTGGATCTGCAGAGGACGAGGACAGGAGGGTCACTGGGACTTGCCGGCTACCAGCCTGGCTCCAGATTCATGAGAGACCTTGTCTCAATGGATTAAGGCAGAGTGATAGAGCAGGACACTGCATGTTCTCTGGCCTTGCACTTGCATAAGTGCACACTCATCATTTGCACACACATGGGCATATATTACAAACACATACACCACATTTATACATCATACACACTTGCACACACACACACAAATACATAAAATAAAAATGATGCCTAGAGCCGGGCGTGGTGGTGCATGCCTTTAATCCCAGCACTTGGGAGGCAGAGGCAGGCAGATCTCTGTGAGTTTGAGGCCAGCCTGGTCTACATAATGAGTTCCAGAACAGCTGGGGCTACAGGGAGACCCCATCTCAAAAAAAAAAAAAAAAAAAGCTGTTCTTGTGCATTTAAACTTTTTTGAGAAATGGAGGTTTTCAACAATCTTGATCTCATTTGATCTCAGCATATTTTGGGAGGTAAGCAGGTGTGGTGTTTTCCATTTTTTTGGATGAGGAAGCACTGTCTTAGAAAGTGGATGTGGCTTGGGCAGAAGGCTAGTGGGTTGGGGTCAGTGTTCTGAGCACAAAGGCTGTGTTCTGTGTCCCTCCAGCTGTCTCATAGGGAGTGAGGTGACTCGGGTCTGCGAAGCACAGAAGGACCCAGTTTAGCCAGCGTGGTGGTGGGTGGGGGGTTCACAGATGCTCATGTGTTGTTGGGATAGGATGACAGTCCACTTGCTGGTAGAGGAGCTGAAGCCCCATCGTGCTCATTAGGTGATCTGAAGACCGAGCTGTCAAGCTTTGCGGCTGAGCTGAGATAAATGCCTTTGAACTCTCTTAGATCTTTCTACCAGGAGAGTCTCGGAAAATAGAAATGTAGCTCCATTTTACCAGAAGGGAGAAGACTGGTTCTTAAGAAATGTTTTGTGTCTTAATAGTATTTTGTAAAACATGTTTTCATTTAAGATAACAGACAATTTGGGGGGAAAAAGTGTGGGAAATGGTATGTAATTTAGCTACACCCAAGAATTTATGCTGTGTCAAGTCCCATTTGCCGTTTGCTGAAGCACACACAATTAGAGGTCTGCTTGCTGTGGAAGTGCTGGTATAATTGAGTAAACAGGTAAAAAAGCCCAGCGGATGGCTCGCTAACCATTCTCCAACCGTGTTAAATTGCAGGTTCTCTGTGAGAACTGCTTTCAGTGGTGATCCAGAGTTCTTTCTCTAGGGGTGGAGAGTGGCCTGTTTCTTTTTATGTATAAATTGAAATGCTGGTGTTTCTAATCAGTCATTTTAAAGAAGGAATTTTCTCAGCATTCTCCTAGCGTGTGTATGTGTGTGTGTGTGTGTGTGTGCGTGTGTGTGCGTGCGCGCGAACTCATCCCTTTACTAGAATGAATGAAATGCTTTCACTTTTTCTCATTATGTTCTCCTGTGGCCTGCAGTGCAGAAGGGCTCTGCAAGGGTAGCGGGTTAAGGGGAGAGGCAAAATTTCCATTAAAAATAGGTTTATTTTAATTCATGTGTCTGTGTGAGTGTATGCCACGTGTGTGAAGGTGCCTGCAGAGGCCAGAAGGGGTGTCAGAGCCCCTGGATCTTGAACTTACAGGTGGTTGTGAGCTGCCTGATGTGGAAGCTGCGAACCTAACTTGGGTCCTCTTGCAAGAACAGCAAGCACTCTTAACCATGTTTCTGGTCCCTTAAAGTTTCCATTTTTATTTTAATCTTTGTCACTAAAGTGAAAGCTGGGACCTGAGAGATGGCTAAGTTCATTGTGCTTGCTTCATAAGAGGACCCGAGTTTGGGTCCGCAACACCCATATAAAGAGTCAGGCAAGGCAGCCAAGAAGAAACAGGGAGATCCTAGGAGCTTGCAGGCCAGCTGGTCTAGCAGGTGTGAACACCCATACTGCGCCCCCCCACCTCGTGTGAAAGCTGCCCATAAAGTATCTCCTGATGAAAGACTCACCAAGGAGAGACATTCGGTCTTCATCATCATCTTCTTTTTTTTTTTTTTTTTGTCTTTTTTGAGACAGGGTCTCCCTGTAGCCCCAGCTGTCCTGGAACTCACTATGTAGACCAGGCTGGCCTTGAACTCACAGAGATCTGCCTGCCTCTGCCTCTCAAGTGCTGGGACTACAGGTGTGCGCCACCACATCTGGCCTTCATCTTATCTTTCAAGTCCTTATACAACAAAATGGCACAGCTTAGCTTGTCAGCCACTGGAAGCTGCAGATGGTGTAGACCTGTTTCTAGGACTTTTATTTGGTGCTAGGTACACAGTGTTAGCTAAAAGGGAAATCAAAGTGGTTACAGGGAGAAAACACACTATATGTGTGTTGATGTGTTTTTTACATCAGGGAGCAAAGGTGGTGGTGGGGCAGGTCTGGATGCTGGAAGCACGTGGAGGGCTCTGAGGCCTCTGACGACCCCTCCCGACTCCCTTCCTTCTGGGCTGCTTTGTTTCCCGTGGAACAGTGAATGCCTTCACTGTAGTCCTGACCGACTTTTGATGATCACTATCAATGCGCAGCTTTCCACAGACAACTCCAAAATCTACAGTCTGACCAGGCACAAATTTCTCCCACTTTCATGACTGCTCCACTTCAATGCCTAGTTTCAATCCCCTGAGTGTCTAGGGTAAGGCTTGGTGGAGAGTGGGATAAAGAAAGTTTCAAAAACAAACAAAAACCCAAAACCCAAACCCAAACAAAATAAGGAAATTCAAAACCACGCAGACAAATTGATGGAGGTTGTGTTGTGTTTGCGTCCGTAGGCATTTTTTTTTTCTCCTGCATGTGAAGAAACTGTTGGAATCGTCACCTGTAGACTAAACCATTGGTCAAATCATTATTTTCTATTAGTTCTATATATGCCCATTCCAGTCTCATAGCTCCGATATACATCGCCTTTCTTTCTTGCATGTAGTTGGTACTCAGGGGTTGCTGGCAAAAGAAAATGCCATTTACCAACTTCCTGCCAAGACATCAGCAAAAACTTTCATGGCTACCTTACCTTGTGCTGAGGGCAGGAGGTGGGCCCTGCTGCTTGTAGTGGTTTGAGTGGGAATGTTCCCCAGAGCCTCCAAGTATTTGGACATTTTGTTCCCAGGCTGTTTTGGTAGGTTCAGCCTTGCTGGAAGTAGCACACCACCCACCAGATTTCCAGCACCTCTCTGCTTCCTGTGCCTGCTTGAAAATGTGATCAATCACTCAGGTTTCTGCCCTGGCCACTCCTGATGCCATGCCCTCCCATGATGGACTCTGGAAATGTAAGCCAAGTAACTCTTCCTTCTATGCATTGTTCTATATGTTGCCTTGGATGGTATCTTATCACAGTAATAGAAAAGGAACTAATACGTGTACATGAGAAAATTCATGTTTTTTTCTTTTCCTAATTTTTAATTTAAGTTTTTATTACCATCTATGAAGTATACATAATAATGTGTTTCATTACAACATTTTCATATATGTCCATAATGTATCTGGACCACATTCACCGCCATTATCCTCTTTTATTTCCCTCCCCCAACCTTCCTTTACTCAACCCCTTACACTTCCATGTCTTTTTATTTCTGTGACTCAATGAGTTTAATTAGAGTTTCTTATATGAACATGTGTGAGGGTTGACAGAAATAAAGGGCAATTTACCAGAGGTTATACCACCGAAGAAAATACCTCTCTTCTTCCCTCAATGACCAGTAAACTGCTTAGTGATCTTCAGAGAGGGGAAGCCGCTCCCAGTGTTAAGGTTTTTCTTTTAATTTAAAAAATTTTTTACTTTATAATTTTACTTATCTCATGGGGAGGGAAAAGGCGTGTGTGTGTGTGTGTGTGTGTGTGTGTGTGTGTGTGACTGATGATCAAAACTAGGGCTGTGAGCATGCTAGACAAGTATTTTACCAGTGTTACATCCCCAATCCTTGGTTATTTGGAAATAGGAACTTTCTATATAGCCCATGCTGGCCAGGAACTCATTATGTAGCCCAGGATGGCCTCATACTCATACTCCTCCTGCCTTGCCTCCTAAGTGGTGGACTTATAGGCATGTGCCACCATATGTGGCTTTAAAAAGTTTTGGTATGCTGGGTGTGGTGGCACACGCCTTTAGTCCCAGCACTCAGGAGGCAGAGG
>NW_008351693.1:997052-1005873 GCF_000622305.1 Nannospalax galili
TTTCCTTCCCTTCCTGGATATCTTTCCCTTCCCCGAGGGAAAGGTGCCCCGTGCGAAATAAATCAGTGTCCCGCTGAGAATTCCATCCGAGCCTTGGTGCCTCGTCCATCTGCTCGTGCCTTCCTCCATCTGCACCGTCTGCTCGCTCCCGCCTGCTCTCTATCTATCAAAAGGGACTGTCCTAAAGACTGGAGTCAAGCCTCCTTGTCAAAGTGTGACTTTTCCCTACTGTGTTGGTTTGAATGAGAATGCCCCCTCTCAGAGGTTCCAAGTATTTTAACACTTTGTCCCCACTCAAATCATGGAGGAAGAACTGATGACCCCTCACTCTTGTATCTCTCTTGTCTATAACCAGCATCACGTTAATGACACTGCCAAGTTCAGCTGTCAGCTTGGGATGGACCTTGGTCCTTTCACGTACATTATCAGCATCCTTTGTCTGTTGTAGTTTTCTAGTAGCAGAAAACGCATTAGCTTTTTTCTTTCACAAGTTGAAAGCTTAGCTAGGTGGGGTCTTGTCCTAAGAGTACTCTTTCCATTATTCAAGTGCAAATCTGGAGGCCTCTCCTTAGTGGCTCTAATCTCCCTATCAAAGAGAGCCTCTCTTCCAGCATGGTTGCCTTGGCTACCACATTATTAAGCCCCATAGGCCTCTTTGCTCTCCAAACTGTACATTTTGTATTTCTTTCTGCCTCACTTGCTCTTTTTTCATTGTAGATTTGTGTAATATTCACCATTAATAGCCCTGCTACTGATCCAACATTAGGCTATCTTGAAATTTCTCCACCAATGAAATCAGTCCGTTACATTATAATTGAGCCTCAGGGAAGTCCTTAGGCCATGGGCAGACACAGCCAAATTCCTTGCCACAGTTGCTATTTAAGTCTTTATTTCCCTCTGGACCATCTTTGCTCTCAGTACTACTTTCTTTCAGGCACCTACTGGAATGGCCTGTTAAGCTCTGCTTACAATGTTCACCTACTTTCCTAGTCTAAACTTCCAAAGTCTTCCACATTCCTCCAAAACCCAACATGGTCAGGCTCTTCACAGCCACAGCCCATTCTTGGTACCAGCTTCTGTATTAGTTACTTTTCTGTTGCTGTGGTAAAACACCATGACCAAGACAACTTATAGAAGGGTTTATTGGGCTTGCGGTTCCAGAATGTAAGAGTCCATCATGGCAGGGAGGCGTGGCAGGAGGCAGCCAGAGCAGAAAGCCTAGCAATTACCTCTTCAAGCATGCACAGGAAGCAGAGTGACAAATTGGAAGTGGGTAAGGCTAAGGTCCACCTCCAGTGATGTACTTCCTCCAGTGAGCGTGTAGCAGGGGAGTCCCTTCATAAAGGCCCCAGAGGTGATTGTGTGACACTGTGAAGGTCAATCCTGGCTGGTAGTGGAGTCCCCAAGATCCTGGAGATGCTAGAGACGTGAGACATCTGCCAAGGAGAGCTGTGAACAGGGAGTGGTATCGGCCCAGGACATGCATGTAAGGAGCAGCACCATCCAAGCCCTTTAGAACTGAAGTCCCTGTCATTGGACCTGGAGCTACAGGATTTGGTGTTTTCCCCACTGAGCCTCACTCTTGTTTTGTTCTGGCATTTCCACACTCTGTCCCCATTCCTCCCTTTTGGAATGGGAACGTGTTCTCTGTGCCGCTGCATGTTGGACGTGTGTAACCTGTTTTTTGATTTTGCAAAGAGCTACAGTTAGAGACTGCCTTGAGTCTCAGAAGAGACTTTAGACATTGGACTTTAGTGTTGAGACTGTGGAAGACCATGAGGATGTTTAAAGTTGGACTAAATGCATTAAGATATGGTCATGAGCCTATGTGGCCAGGAAGTGGAAAGTGGTTTGAACGAGAATGTCCCCCACAGGCTCCAAGTATTAGGGTACTTTGCTTCCAGTTGGTGGCATTATTTTTGGAGGAAAGCACATCACTGGGGGTGGATTTTAGCCTTGCCCACTTCCAATTTATCACTCTCTGCTCCCTGTGCCCACCTGAAGAGGGGAACACTCAGCTTTCTGCTCTGGCCATCTCCAGCCACGCCTTCCCTGCCATGATGGATTTTTGTTCCTCTGGAATGCCAAGCCAAATAAACTCTTCCTTCTAAAGTTGCCATGGTCATGGTGTTATCACAGCAACAGAAAAGTACTTAATACACCTAGTGAAACTGAAATGGAATTAAATACCTTGAACAGGTGTAAATATGGAGGGGATTGTGCTGTAGATTTGACACAGTAATACTGACTTCAGAGGAAATCAGGAGGTACTAGAGAGATGGCTCAGTTAAGAGCACTGTCTGCTCTGGTAAATGGATGGATCTAGAAACTTATACGAAGTGAAGTAACACAGACTCAGTAAAATAAACGACGTATGTTCTTCCTCATATGTGGCTCCTAGCACCAAATCCTTTTAAATCCCAGGTCCTTTTAATAAGATGATGCTGTACAGCAGTCCCTTCTGCATGAAATAACTACTATCATCATGACCGGCTGAGCCTGATTGCTAAACATAGTCACAATTGGGCTTGCTGACGGTTGTGCTCATTCATTAAAGAAGTGCCAAGCAGGGTCACTGGACCCTCACCTGAGTATCCAGCCACTCTTCCCAGCCAACTTCCAGTCCAGGCTTGGAAGACAAAAGAAAAATGAGGAAGAGCCCAATAGAGGGATGCCTTTGGAAGCCCTTGTCAAGAAACTCCAATGGACTCTCATATGAACATTTGGAAAATTTCCCTGTTCTGACTTTTTTCTAGTTCCCTGTCTAGAACTTGTAATGCTAACTACTCTTGCCTTTTCTTCTCCTTCACATCCCCTATTCACCAGTCAAGGACTTTCTTTTCTCCCACAGATAAGAATTATGCAATTTGGGAGTCTTTTAGTGGGAGTGTTTTAGATAGACCCACTGAAGGGGTACTCCAATTGCCTCACCTTACGTCCCTGTTCAGCATGGAAGAAGCCAGAGTGGTCTGTGTCCCTATTCTCTATTGGAAATTTGGGTAAACCCTTCAGAGGATGGCGTGATAAGAATAGGAGGAATTGGCTAGGCAGTTAGGGTAAAGACCCCAAAGAAATGTTTCTGGGCTAAAAGTCAAATGTTTCCGGGCTAAAAGTCAAAATGTCTTTGGGCCTGTTAGCAACATACTCTTTTCCAAAGGCCAAAAATGTCAAAAGTATTTAGAAGCTTAGCGGGGGGAGTGGGCATGGATTTGATCAAAATACCTTATATGCATGTATGAAATTCTCAATAAAGTTTTTGTAAAAATTAAAAAAAAAAAAGCACAGTCTGCTCTTGCAGAGGACCCAGGTTTGATTCCTAGCACCCACATGGCAACTAACAACCATCTGTAACTCCGGTTCCAGGGGATCTGATGACTTCTTTTGGCCTCCGCAGGCATTGCATGACACGGGTACACTCACATATATGCAAGCAATGTACTCATACACATAAAATAAAAATAATAAACAAGAGAATATAAAAGAAAAAAGTCAAGAATAGAATTACCGTGTGTAAAATAGTGATGTATAAAATAATTTTTGGTACAGACAATTTTTAGATTTTTGTGTGTATCTATACATACGTGTGTACATGTTTATACATGTGCAGGGGTACATGTGCGTGCATGTGTCTCTCTCTGTGTGTGTGTGTGTGTGTGTGTGTGTGTGTGAGAGAGAGAGAGAGAGAGAGAGAGAGAGAGAGAGAGTCGGTCAGGGCTCAGCCTCACGTGTTATTCTTCAGGTAGTTTTGTTTTGAGACAAGGTCTCTCACTGGCTTGGAACTTGCCAGGCAGGCCAGGCTGGCTGGCTAGCAAGCTCCAGGGATCAGCCTGTCTCCACTTCCTCAGTGCATACCACCATGCCAAGATTTTCTCACATGGATTCTAGGGATTGAATTCAAGTCCTCACGCTTGAGTAGCAAACATTACCCATTGAGCTACCTCCCCAGGCTCCAGTTTTCACTTTTAAACATCAGCTTCACGGCATCATATGAACAGGTCACCAGCCTTGAGCTCCAGGGTGTTTTCGGCTCTTATTCCATTCAGTTCTGAGCAGCAGGCACCGCAGTGAGTAGGTCTCAGGGGTGGAAAGAGGATGCACATGTAATGAATGAGAAGCAAGGACCAAGAACCAGGCAGGAAATAAAGGCTCTGGTGGTGGTGGATGGTACACCATCCAAGGCCACACCATTGATATCTGTACCCAGGAGCACTCTGCTGTATGTGTGTAAGAATAACTCAGGAAGCTGGACGCTATTTCCCACACAGGTTCTGGAGTACAGACTGCCAGGAGAGTGGCTGTTTGCTGCGTGCTCACAGCTAAGTTAGTGTGGGCCACAGAAACCACTGTGACTTAGTTTGTTCTTCATTGCTGTGACAAAACACTCTGACCAATACCAACTTGGGGAGGAAAGGGTTTATTTGTCTTACATCTCCCAGGTCGCAGTTCATCAGGGAGCCCAAGGTAGGAACTCAGGGCAGGAACTTGGAGGCAGGAGCTGGAGCACAGGCCATGGAGGAACGCTGCTTACAGGCTTGCTCCTTTGGCCCCTGCTCAGCCTGCTTTCTTATGCAACACAGGGCCACCTGCCCAGGGGTGGCACCACCCACAGTGGGCTGGGCCCTCCCACATCACACATCAAGAAGATGCCCTTCAGACTTGGCCACAGGCCAGTCCAATAGAGGCAATTCCCTGATTGAGGCTCCCTCGACCCAGGTGTGTCAAGTTGACACTAAAGCTATCCAGCACACACTGTATTTTCTCTAAATGTTAATGTCAGTCCAGGTGCCTTGCATAATGGTTAGCGGTTTCATTTCTTGCAACACATGGTGGCATGTTAGCCAAAGCACCGGGTTTGGGTTTGGCCTCTGCTGAGTGTTCCTGGGAATGTGAGTAAACCTTTATTAAACACTGAGGTCCTGTGTGTCACACACTGGCTGGGTTGGTGGGGAGACAGCAGACGTACAGTCATGGTTCCTGTCCTCACAGAGCTTGGTGTCTACCTGACGTAATACATAAGTAAATGCATATTCAAATGGACTCATATGAGATGCAGAGTTTCAGGAAGATGAAAATGGGAGCTCTGCTCTGGACTGGGGCTGGAGAGTGGTCTCAGTTGGCCATGTAGGGGAGAAAAGAGGGTAGGTAATGGGGAAGCACTCCACAGGGGCAAAGGTGCAAAGCAGGAGACCCCTGGGAGGTGGGGGCTCACAGAGTGGGGATGTGAATGCATAGGTGTACATTGAGGCACTGGGCAGAGCCTGCTGGGTCACTGTGAGGACCCGAAATGCTCTCCTAGGAGCCTCAGGAAGAGAGACCCTGGAAGACAGGCAGCAGGTTGGGAAGTGAGATGTCACTCTAGACTCTCTGTGGAGTGAGGACTGGAGGTGTAGAGAACAGCCCCTCCATGGGCTGTTGCTCAGAAGATAAGATGTAATCAGAGGCATCTTGTAGGCAGTAAATTCTTGCACAAAGGCAAGATGTCATCACGTGCTTTGCTTCTTAGAATATCAAGGCAGAGCTGTTTGCTATTCATGTCTCCAGAAAAATCACGTCTCTTGTCAGGGTTACATGTGTGGGCTCAACTCCAGAGCTAGAACCCACTACCTACACGCCCCCATTCCTGACCTGCAGACTCCATTCAGCCACCCTAAAATTCTATCTAAGTGTTCTTCCATCAGTGGAAGCTGGGGATAAGCAAACATTATCAGAGAATTCCGGGGTGAAATCTGAAGCTCGTCTTCCTAACCACAGTGATAATTCTAGCACTCAGCTTGGCATGGAGTGTACGAAGAGGATTTGCTGGTTAAAATGCAGAGGGAACAGTCTTAGGAAAGCCTTGGGGAAAATAACTCGCGAAGCACATTACCTTCCTTCTTCCTCTTCATCATATTTTTAAAAAAGAATGTTAGTCTCAACAGTAAGCATAGTACATTTTTTTCCTTCTTTTTCTCTTAATTGAGAGGTTGCTATGGCAACTTGAGAACAGATGACTCACTGCCTTCAATGAACTGCAGATACACATATTTTCATCCCCTGGACGTTCCAGCAGGCCTTAAGGAAAGGTAATCTTGAGCGGTTGCTTTTATTTTTCATGGCCTGATATCTGTGTTCTGTCCATGGGACCCTGAACTGGCAGCATTTCACTTCCCTGAAGAAGAAAAATGTAACCTAGGGAGGAATGGGTTGGAAATGGCATCAGGATCCAGATCTGCAGCCAGCCAACAACGGAGGGGGCAGCTCCGCCCTCCAGAAGCCAGCTCAAGGTTAGCTTGAGCCAGCTAACTCGGCTGTCTTAGCCAGCTCTCCTGGCAGAGAGCTGTGGAGTGGAGGCCATCTTCAGGACTGAGCTGGGAATCAGGGGCTGAAGACCCTGTGGCGCCTCTCCCCTCTGTTCTCCTGAACTTCCTCCTTTTCATGACTCCTTTAGCTTTGGACCTATACCCAGCATCTCTTTCTGCCCTCATTATTATTGTTTTGTGTGTATGTGCTGGTGTGTGCAGGTGCTCGTGTGTGCATGCTTGTGGAGGGGAAAAGATGACTTTGGTTGTCATTCCTCAGGTGCTTTCCTCCTTGATTTTTGAGACCATCTTTCATTGGCCATGAGCTCACCACGTAGGCCAGGCTGGCTGGTCAGTGAGCCCCAGGGATCTGCTATCTCACACCCTGCTCGCTTTCTCTGTGTTGGGATCATGATCATGTGCCATTACACGCTTTTCTTTTCCTCTCCTCCTTCCTTCCTTCATTCCTTCCTCCCTCCCGTCCTCCCTCCCTCCCTCCCTCCCTCCCTCCCTCTCCTTCCATTCTGGGGATCAGAGCCGGGTTCTTATTCTTGCAAGGCAAGTCCTTTACCCACACTGAGCAGTCTCCTCAACGCTTACCCTAATTATTAAAAGAACCTTCCTGAAACCAGTGTACTTTTCACTCTCCCGACGTGTGGTACATAGTTTCTAAAACGCAGATCTGACAGTGTCACCCTGCTGCAAAGCTGCTGGGGACCTTCTACCAGCACACCTTGCAAGGCTCTGCCACATGAGCCACCCATCTCTCCTGGCTCTCCTGGGTCACTGTCTGCTGTCATGTATCCTTCTGGCTGTTCTTTGATATGACAAAGGGAAAGGGGACAGTGAAAGGGTGGGGGGAGGGAGAGAAAGAAGGAGAGGACATGGGGGCCGGAGAAAGAATGTCTAGGTTCTTGTGGCCCAGCTGGTGACAGAGGCTGGATGGGCTCTTTTGAGTGAATCACAGACTTGTAGAGTGCAGGGGCCACTGAGATTCCAGCCACGCCCTTTCCAAACCCACCAGAGGTCCTGGCATTTCCTGAACCTCATTTGACAGGCTTCATCTGAAACAATTTCAACAAGGAGAGTGGGGCCCTGGTGTCTTTGTTCACAAAGTACCAGTGCTCCTTATCTTAGACTATTCACATATAGCGGAAACAGAGGGTATAGGATGTAGGAAGAGTAAACAGTGCTCAGAGCAGTGGAAGCCTCTGGGGAGCTTTGTGACCAGAAAGTGCATGCCCAGAAGGTTTCAAGTATTCGCAGTTTTATTTCTTAACTCTGGAAGCAAGTAAACGTTTGCAGTAGTGGTCTCCACAGATTTCAGCCTTTCTGAGACACCTTATGAAAACAGATTTACTTTTCTTTTCTGGTTTACCTTCTACAAATTGCTTTTGTTCCTATAAAAACACGTTTTTCCCCCTACAGGTAGCAGTGAGGTCATACAAAGATTAATGGAGGTGTTTGGGGCACATGCTGTGTTTAAGAAAGCCTGTGTGCTTGGGGACTACAGGTGTCTGATGCTTTCTCTGGAAGAGTGAGGGCTGTGCTCAGCCACACTTGAATTAGACACTGAACGTGAAGCTAACTCGTTTCCAAGGAGGCCATAATGCTCAACCCAGGGCACCGGCTTGCCTCACCTGGCCTCACCAGTGTGGACAAACTTACTGATTAACAGACTGAAGCTACTCCAGCATTTCATGTGATCTGCAACTTGAGCCATGGTGCCTTCAACTGCAGGTCTTTCGTCAGACAATCTCAACAAACTAAAATCTTCCTCTTTAGAATCCTTCACCCTATCAATAATCCTTGCTTTATCATGAAAATATTTCTAATTAGAAAAAGGAAAGATTGCACCACCACCCTTATAACCCTCTGGTCCTTAAAAACATTTATTATTAGTGTGTGTGTGTGTGTGTCTGTGTCTGTGTGTGTGTGCATATGTTGGAGGTGGGGGGTCTGTATACCACAGCGTGCCTGTGGAGGTCAGAGGACAACTTTGTGGAGTAGTTCTCTCCTTCCACCTCTAAGTGGGTTCTAGGACTCGAGCTCAGGCCATCAGGCTTGTATTATCAGGTGGCCAGTGACTTCACCCTCTGACCATCTTGCCAGGTCCCTCTTTGGGCCCTTTTACTTCTAGGGTAATGATCAGAGAGTCAAGAACAGTTCATGTACAATGAGATGCTGGGGGTAGATGTTATTTATTTACTTATTCATTTTGAGGCTCGCCTCCGTCTTGTAGCAATTCTCCTGCCCCTGCCTCCTGACTGCTAGGATTATAGGGCACTCCATCATGCCTGGCTTAGAAGCATTATTTACAATAGTGAGAAGACGGAGAGTAAAATAGATACCCTATGTGAGGGAACGATGAAATGCAGTATCTTATAGAATTATATTTTATACTGCCATTAAAGTGGATTATGCATGAATTAGTTTATGACACAGGAAGCTCGATATGATTAAATGAAAAAGCTGATTAACTTTAAAAAGCTTTTATTTTTAAATTTTAAAATTTGTTTTATTATTATTATTATTATCCTTAT
>NW_008351693.1:1006839-1051416 GCF_000622305.1 Nannospalax galili
TTCCCCCCTTTAGGAATAGGAATGTTTATGACACATTAGAGTGATCAGTATATTTTAAATGCCAAATTTGTTTTATTATTATTATTATTATCCTTATTATCCTTATTATTGTGTGTGTGAGTGTAGGTACGTGTATGTCATGGCATTTGTGTGGAGGTCAGACAACTTGAGGGAGTCAGCTTTCATTTTCCTCTGTGGGTTCTGGGAACTGAACTTAGGTTGGCAGACTTGTGTGGTAAGCACTTTTATCCTCTAAGCCTTTTATTTTAAATTGATAAATAATTATTATATATACTTATGGGGCATGATGTGATAATGTTTCAACATATGTTCACAAACTGGAATGATTAAATTAGGCCAATTAAGAAATCCAACATCTTGCATAAATACCACTTTTTTGGTAGAGAAGATACTTGAAAGTTATTACTTGTTGTAGTTACTTTTTTTCTGTTGCTATGATAAACTATTCTAACCAAAAGCAGTTTGGGGAAGAGTGGGTTTATTTTGTCTCTCATTTCCAAGGCAGGATCTATCTTCGAGGGAAGTCAGGACAGGAACGCAAGGCAGGAGCCTGGAGGCAGGAACTGAAGCAGAGACTATGGATGAGCGCTGCTTACTGGCTTGCTTCTCCCTGGCTTGGCCAGCTACCTTTCATATACATTCACCACCCACAGTGGGCTGGGCCTTCCACACCAATTAGCAATCAAGGAAATGTCCCAGAGGCACCACAGGCCAGTCTGATGGAGGCAGTTTCTTAGCTGAGATTCTTTCTTCCCAGGTGACTCTAGTCTATGCCAAGTTGACAAAAACTATCACAGCACTTAAGCAATTAAAAAATACATAATTCGGGGCTGGGGAGGTTGCTCAGTGGTTAGAGCACCGGGTGCTCTTGCAGAGGACTCAGCTTTGGTTCCCAGCACCCACATGGAGACTAACAACTGTCCACACTCTCCTGATATCCACAGGCACTGCATGACAGAGGTGCACTTGCATATATGCAGGCCATACACACATATACATAAAAGAAAAAGCAATACATAAAGTGTAAAAAGTACAATGCATTCATATTTGTCGGGCAGTGGCCACTCTGTGCAACAGATCACCAAAGCTTCTTTCTCCTGTCTCACTGAAGTTCTGCACCCTTAGATCGGCAGTTCTATTTTGTTCATCTGATTATAACTTTATTATATGCCCATCATTCAATTAAATATTCTATAAGGGTAATTGTCCTTTTTTATACTGCTTGCAGTTTTCCAAAATCTTTGCATATAAGAAAATAATCAAGGGAATAGAAATGTACTGTGCCTTGAAATGTGGGCAACCTCAGAGCTGACATTTCTTATGACTGCAGACATCCGTGTATGTGGCTAGATTATTTCACAAAGTGGGAAAGGAATTAACTCCTATGCTTTGTGTAGTAGAATAAAATACAAAGTAGTTTTTGGTTTTGCAGAGTTCATTTTTGATGGGGAGGCAGTTGAGATAGATTCTGGGGCAGCAAGGCTTACTGGAACCAGATGAACCTAGGTGGAGCATATTATTAATTGGGGATAGTTCCCCCCAAGTTGTGGTGAAGGTAAAACCAGATCTTATGAGTCTTTAGCACAGGACAAACACCTAATAAAAGCCATCAATTCTGCTTTTCTTCAGGTAAAAATTAGACATTTTAGCTTGTGTTCTCTTGTGGTTTTCCCCAGACAAGATTAATTAAAAAGCAAAGTAGTTCAAAGGAATGTCACTCCATTTACTATTTAGAACCAAGTGCATTCCTTGGGAGTCCTCAAACTTCTAAATTAAAGATAAGGAAGCAAACAAAAAGCCTGGACTGAACACCTGGTGGTATGTCCCAAGGTTTATCCCTTATGTTCCTCTCCAGGCTGGTTTTGTCTGGACCTTGTGGGAAGTCCTGGCATAAACATCAAAGAGGTGGATGAACTCTGATTCCTTCTTTCCCCAACACTCTCTTTATTTGAATCCTGGAGTTGAAAGTGTGCTTCTGGTTTTCCAAACTCCTCTGCCCCAGCCCCAGGGCTATCCTCAGCTACAACCATAGTCTAGTCAGGAAAGTGGAGTCAACACTACCATATTTTGAATCTTGGACATGTTAATGAACATGCCCAGGACTCAGTTCTCCACCTATAAAGTGGGAGTAATGAAGAAACCCTCGTAAGGTTGTGGTGAGACTGGTATATTGCCTGAAACACAGAACTCTAGAAATTACAGCAATCCCTTCCAGATGCAGGTTAGAAAGCTGCCTTCTAAGTAAGATCGAATACTGTGGAGGTTAGGAGCACAGGCTGTGTGAGACAGAGGTGAACTATGTGAGTCTTAGGCACTCTTTAGCTGTGTGATCTGGGACAAACTGCTTAATACCTCTAAGTCTCACCCGAAAGTTGGAGCGGGGTGAGGCTTTGAAGATAAGTGAATAGTGCTTAGCATTGTGTAGATGCTCTTGTACTTTTCTGTTTTGTAATATCTCATTTAATCACCATGGGATGCTTAGCGTCAAATGTGAACTTTCTATGGCCTAGAATCACCAGAGAAGAGAATCTCAGTTCATGGATTGCCTATACCAGGTTGGCCTGTGGGCATGTCTGTGGTGACTGTCTTGATTGTTGATTGATGTGGGAAGGCCCAGCCCACTGTGGGCAGTGACATTCCCTGAGTGGGTGGTCCTGAATGGTGTAAGAGAGCCAGCAAGCGGCATCCTCCACAGTTGTGGCTATGCTTCCTTTGGCCATGAAGTGAGCGCCACAGTTCCTGGTAGTGCCGTGTGGACTAGCTACGGGTCTGCCTTGAAGCTTCTGCCTTGAGTTCCTGCCTTGACCTCCCTCAGTAATGGACTGCCACCCAGAACTGTAAGCCAAATAAAATCTTTCTTTCTCCAAGTTGCTTTGGGTTGTGGTGTTTTATCAAAGCCACACAAATGTAACTAGCAAATCTCACAAAACCTCCAGTTTTCAAGTGAGGAAACTTTAGCACAGAGAAGCTCAAGGCTGTACAATTAGAACACAGTAGAGCAAGGACTCAACCCCACCCCGGAAGCCACTCCCCTGCACAGCCAGTAGCCAATAATGATTTACATACACGCTTCCGCCTCTGCCCCTCTACAGGGTTAGGTCTTTTGTTTTCCTTTTGGTCTTTTTTGAGACAAGGTCTCCCTGTAACCCCAGCTGTCCTGGATTCATATGGAGACCAGGCTGGCCTTGAAATCACAGAGACCCACCTGCCTCTGCCTCCCAAGTGCCGGGAGTGCTGGGATTAAAGGCGTGTGCTAGGGTTAGGTCTTTTAAGAAAACTATGCATTCCTTTTTCTTTTTTTTTTAGTTAGCAAACAAAGTTATGGGTTTCACTGTGACACTTTCATAATATTATCTTAGTTACTTTTCTCATTGCTGTGACAAAATACTTGACACTAGCAACTTAAGGTTTTATTTTGGCTCACAGTTCAAGGGTGCAGCCCACCAAGGGGGTGGGGTGTCACTACAGTAGGAGCTTGGGCACTCCTCACATTGTGTCTTTGGTCAGGAAACAGAGTGACGAAGGCCCATGTTCAGCTGGCTTCCTTCATTGTATGCAGCCCACAACCCAAGCCCAGGGAAAGTTGCCCCTGTCCTTCAGGGTGGGTCATCCCACCTCAGTTAACCTAATCAAGACAATTCCTCCAAGGCACGCCCAGAGGCTAACCTATTCTAAATCACCCACAGGTGTGCCTTGAGGGTTGTCTTCTAGGTGACTGAGATCCTGTCAAGTTCCCAATCAACACTAACCATCACATAAAGCTAACCCTCCACTGCCCTCCCTGCCTCTTTTTCCCTATTTTTCTGGTTCCCTTTCTCCCCTCCAATGGTCCTTCCTCCTGACTTCATGTCTCACACACAAGGCATCATCCTCTTCAGACCCCTCCTTCCCTTCTTCCCTTCTCATAGTTCTTTTCTACTTCCATGACCTACACACACACACACACTACATGTATATATAAGTTTAAATCTATACTCCACATATGAAAGAAAACATATGGTGTTTGTCTTTCTGACTCTATTTTTTTCTGTAACACAACGATCTCCAGTTCCCTCATTTTCCTGTAAGTATCATAATGGCATTCTTCTTTGCGGCTGATTAAAATTCTACCGCATATTTATTCCACCATCTCTTTACCTGGGCATTCTATGAATTACTGATATTTGATACTACATTGTTTTGTTGGCTTAAATTCAAACTATTAACCATTATATAATTAACACTGTTCTGAGATGATAGGACTTTTATGCAGCTGGAGTCACATTTGGTTAAGTGGCATTAGCGAATGATGGAAAATTGAGAGAACTTCTAGTGATAATGTCATGTCTGTCTTTTAAGTCTCTAAGACATACCAAGTGATGGGTGATGACTGAATCCCATTTTATCTTCTTTATTAGACAGAGATGTTACTGTGGTATCACAAATGTTTTCATTTTGCTTCAGAATGACCTAGCATTCAAGGTTATTCCAGTTAATAAGATGTTATGAGAGTTCATGAAATTGATTATAAAACCTGGCCAACAAGGATAACACAGCTTTTGAAAAGAGAAAAAGCAAGCAGTGCTTTCTGCTCAGCCCTTCATATGTGCTTATACTCCCCTGGAGGATCTTACTGCTTTGAATAATGAATTCTCATTCTGTGAAGATCTCACCCGTGTTCCTGTGTTGGGCATTGCTGGCCCGCACTCAGAAGGCCCCTAGTCTCTGCCTTCAGAGTATGGAAATATATTAAACTCCTAGCTCAGAATTGACAACTGAAGAGACGTATGCCACTGTTTAGTACTTAATATTTATACTGATAATATGAAGGATATCTCTGACAGCATCAAGCTGAGACAAGATGTCCTTATTAATTTATGAGGTTTTAAAAAAGACACTTGCTTTTCTTCTTGCAGAATTAATTGAGTCTAACTCCCTGTGGCCAGTGAAGACAGCCCGGAAGAACTGGCCGCCCCAACCTGCAGCTGGTATTATTGTTTTTGTGTATGGGGAAAACAAGAGATGTGACCTGACCTCTGTCTCCCTCCAATGTCCTCACTGCCGTCACTGCGACAGGCCACAGCGTTCACCACTTAGTACAATACTCCCTGCAGAGCTGAGAGCAAAGCCAGGTGTTCTAGCCGCAAGGCTCCAGTGGATCATCGCAGTGCGTTCAACAGAGACCCGAGTGACCCACCGGAACAGGACTGGGTGGGTGGGCTACAACTCACTAAGTCTCCAAACTATGATCAGTGCTGTGTCACTGAAATATGCTGCTTCAGAAACGGTACCATTTAAAATCAGATTTACACGTACAAGGCAGCATATGACTTGGCTAAATATAAGAGTTCTTGATTTAGAAGTTGAGTATCACTATGGAAATTCAGTTAAACACACTCATAGACTCATACATGTGTATGCATACATGCACACACACATATGTATGCACACACATAAGCACAAGCACATATACACATACATGCACACAAACATTTGTCATCTCCCCATTCCCCGCTGCCTCCAGAAAACTTTTACGGGTTCTGAGCAGGGAAGGCAGCCTTGTAATTCTATTCACTAAGTCTATTTTTATCCCTACAATGTCCCTGTCACACAGGGACACAAAAGAAGCACATGGCAGGGTCCTTCCTCTTTTTTTAAAAAAATGATTTATTATTTTTATTTTATGTGTATGAGTGTATTGCTTGCGTGTATGTAACTGCACCCGTGTTGTGCAATGTCTATGGAGGTCAGAAGAGGGTGTCAGATCCTCTAGAACTGGAGTTACAGATGGTTGTTAGCCACCATGTGAATGCTGGGAATCAAACCTGGGTCCTCTGCAAGAGCAGCCAGTGCTCCTAATGGCTGAGCCACCTCTCCAGCCCCAGAGTCCTCCCTCTTAGAAAGAAGAGGAAGTATTACTGGGTGGTCTACTGTATCGGGAAGCTTTTCGCACAGATTACCCCTTTCCATTCAAACATTCTGCCCACCAGCTCCATTTAGCAGTTGCAGAAATTCAGGCGTGACAAGGGTAGGTACCCTGGAGCCTGCAGCCCGAACCAGCATGGCTTCATGGACCATGGTCTTTCTCATATTAGAGACATGTAGGGGAAACAGGATTCCACGTGTTCGTATGTAATAAAGTACAAAATTAAGTGTAATCAAATGCTAAGACTTAAGGTATAACCTCAAGCACTTTAGTTCTTCAGTGGCAAGAGATTAATGTTTCTTCTAATGATGAGAGAAGATCTGGACGCAGCAGCAGGATTTAAAATGATCCTGGCAGGACTGCTAGAAACAGACACTCTTTTCAATAAAGAGGGAAGGGCTGGGGCAACGGCTCAGTGGGTAGAGTGCTTGCTGCACAAGCATGAGGACCTGAGTTCAGATCTCCAGCACTGGTATAAAAGCTGGATGCATCAGCACATATTTGTTACCCCAGTGCCGTGTGTGTGTGTGTGTGTGTGTGTGTGTGTGTGTGTGTAGATAAGCAGATCCTAGGGGCTCACTATCTCATAAATGTAGATAAATATCACACTCTGCATTCACTGAGAGACCCTGTCTCAAAAAATAAGGTAGACAGTGAGGAGAGAGGAACACCTGATGTCAACTCTGGCTGCCACACACATGTGCACACACTCATACACCCAAAACAAGGACATGTACACACACACACACACACACACACACACACACACACACAAAGAATAGTTAAGAATGATCACATATGGTGGCTGGAGAGATAGCTCATTGATTAAGAACACTGGCTGTTCTTAATTTCGATTCTCAGCACCCACATGGCAGTTAACAACCACCTGTAACTCAAGTTCCAAGGGATCTGACACCCTCTTCTGGTCTCTGTGGGCATTGCACACCTGTGGTGCACTTACATACATGCCGGCAAAACACTCATACACATAAAATAAAAAATAATACATAAAATATTTTTTAAAAATGAGTTACCACATACGTGTGACACAGAGTTACGTCATTAAGGGAAGCCGAAGGTATTTCTAGTTGCTCTGCATATGGATCCGTGGCTGTCGACTGTCCCCTTCCCTTCCTCTTCTGCTTACAGTCAGTCTGCCTCCACTGAACCCTGCTCTGTCTATAGTGCACACTGGTCAAACTCTATCACAGTGTGAGTTTGAGCCAAGCTACCACATCTCTGTGCCCTACTAGGTGTTCCACCACATTCAGTATCTTTAGTATCAACAAGAGGCTTTAGAGCCTACAGGGTATAAAATAAATATTTGCTAAATGATAGAGAAATTGAAAAGGATTGATTGGTCAAAATAAATTTCTGGCCACTCATGTCCAAGGTGCCCAGGGACAGCTGGACAGTCTGGCTGCTTCTTAGCATACACTGCTGGTCTCCACAGTTGAGCTCTCCTGTTTTTAACCTCAGATTCTCAGGAGAGGCTTTGCCTCAGGACGTCACCTAAATGCAACCCATCAGTTTCCCCACCTTGGACACGGAAACCCACAGGCTCAGCCGAGCTGCCCTCCTTCTGTGGTAACCCACGTGTCTTCTGGTACTCCACCAGCCTCTCCTTGGTTGCTTTAGACCCCAGCCCACTGTATTCAGAAGGAATTTCTTCTCGTGTGTCTTGGCCATAGCAAGGGGACCCTTCCTGTGAATTTTAAAACATGCTTGAGTATCTTCACAAAGAAGACACAAGCATAAAGCCCTCCAACAAGTCTAAAAAAATAATGTCAATAATATCCTCTTCCTTTTCATATACAGCAGCTATTTTCTGGTGACCTTGTCCTTGTCCTTTTGGCAGCACGTGACCACACATGACCACCAGCCCTGCCTTCCAAGGCACTGTCTCCTTGATTTTCTTCCTCTCTCTCTAACAGCTTCTTCTGCCCCATTTTTGCTGCCTTAGGCCTTCCTTTCCGAACTGGCTTTTAATCCCCTCAGTGTGTGGCTATAGACCCCATCCTCTTCCCTTGTCTCCACTCACAGTTTCAAGTCCTCTCTACATTCAAAACACACATTTAGAGTTCTAGACCAGGCCTTTCCTTTGAACACCAGACCTGCATATTTAATTGCTTACTTGAATTTGTACTTGGATGTGTTAAGACACTTTGAACTCAGCATGTCTAAAATTGCAACCATGTTCCTTCCTTCCAGATCTGGTGTTTTCTTAGTGCTCTTTCTCAGTGAATGCCACCACAGTTTACCCAGCTAGATGTGTTAAAAATCCAGGAGTCATCTTAACAGCTGCTTTCCCTTGGCTGCAGCATCCACAAACGAAGTCCTATTGATCTTGCCCCTCCAGTACTTTTAAATAGGTCCCTTCATCGTCATCATCTTTAGTGTATAGTTATCATTATTTTTTGTCTGGACCACCAGAATTCCTAGATCCACTTTTACACCCCCTACCCTCCTATGTTATCTACAATGCAGCCAGAACAATCTTATTTTAATTAATTAGTTAATTAATTGATTAGAGATGGTGACTTGTTCTGTTGCCCAGGCTGCCCTTGAATTACTGAGCTCCTTCCTCAGCTTCTCAAGTAGCTGGAAGGATTGGTCCTTACCACTAGAATAATCTTTTGTAAGAGGACACCAGTGTAACTGAGTCTATATTTAATTATTTCCTTTCCCCAGTCAAAGAGCAAATCTAAAGAAAACCAAGGAAGCTGAGCCTCAGAACCCTTCAGTGCGTCCTGCTGCTCCCATCTCCTGAGCCTGTGTCACAGCCAGGTTGGGTGGCAGGCATGGTGAGCATCACATACCCCATGACATGTTAGCAAATATTATGACCTAGGGTGTCATGGGCCCTTGAAAAAGCTGAACCAAGCACGTTTCTTTGCTTTTGTTTTTTGAGACAAAGTCTCACTGTTTTCCTTGCTATGGAGATCAGGGTGCCCTTCAGCTCACAGATCTCTGCCTCTTGAGTTCTGGAATTAAAAGCATGTACCACCATGCCTACCTCACCAAATATGTTAACAAGAGAAAGGCTTGGTCAAGGAGAAGCTTGGTCCTGATGGCGCACCATTAGGAACCATCCAGGATGGAGCCTATAGTAATGCAAAGCACAGCCCATTTAAGAGAGGAACAAAGGCTTGGGGTGGCTGGAGCAGTCACACTGGCAAGGGATGAGTTTGGAGAGCAACAGAAGGGTCAGATTCTGATTTGTACGTTCCCGTGTACTGTGCCAACAGATTCTGATTTAATTCTGAAATCAATGAAGAGCCAGGAAGGGTTTTAAGCTGGAGACTGTGACAGCTGAGTTTGTTTTCGTAACAATCACTTTGTGGGACAAGAGGCTGGAGCAGAGAGGCTGGGTAGCTGTCCCAGGGAGGAAGGCAGAGGGGGTAACCAAGGCAAGGCCTGAGAGACTGGAGAGGAGTCAGTTATTCCTGCAGGGGGAACCTGACCACTTTCTGGAATGAACTGATGAAGGAGGGAGAGAAAGGACAGCGGCTTGGCATCTTTGTTTCTGGTTGGGTAGCTGGGAGATGGTTCATCACAGAAATAGAGGTAGCAGAAGGAAGAACAGGTTTTGTGGGGGAAGATGTTTTGGATGTGTTGAGCTTGAGCCGCACATGGGAAACTCAGCCAGTGCTATCCTGCAGCTAGACAGATGCAACAGGTGAGACAGCTGCCACAGAGCTCGAAGCCCACACCATGGCTGTGGAGAGCTTCTCAAGGAGAATGTGGGCAGTGAGGTGGGAGGGGCCACAGCCAGGATGCTGGGGCCACCTGCGTTTGAATAATGGATCAATGGAGAGTTCAGCAAGGGAATGGAAAATGAGGGAGAAGAGAGGCCGAAGAGCAGGCCCACAGACAGCCAGGCAGTCGTGCTGTAGCCACAGGCTAAGAGCAGGAGCTCTGCAGTGAGGCTGGCTGGGGCTCCCTGAGTCCTCCCTGGGCACAAACATGCTCATTTTCCAGCCACTGCATCTGAGTAGAGCTAGTGACTAGAATCCACGTTCAGTTAAGAGCAGATGTGTTCCTCAAGGTCTCCTTCTCTTCCCTCCCCAATCCCTTTAGAAATCACATGTGAAAGGCCCACTGCAAAGAAGGCACTTGGATTTTGAATTTTATTTACCATCCCAGCACAGCCTAGCCTGTCTTTCCTGTCCCCGGTCCCTGGTTTGAACCCTGGTTCTACCCCTTGCGTTCCCAGCTTTACCCCTTGTTAGCTGTTGTGACCTTGAATTAGATTCCTAATTTCTCTGTATCTCAGTTTCTAAATCGCTAAGACTGGCATAGTGATGTCCTAGTGATCTCATGTAATTGCCTGAGGATGAAATCAGCTAAGAGGAGTGAATCACTAAGGACTGAAGACGCTTGAAATGCTAGAAGCTAACAGAGGGGAATATTGAGAAGGGAGGAATGGCTGATGGCCAGGGATGGCGAAGCATGGCCTGCAGGTCAAGTCCACCAACTTTTGCTGCCAACTTTTGCTCAGCCTCTCTGCTGAAAATAGGCCTTCATTTTAAAGGATTGAAATATACCACAAGAAAATTATGCGGAGTTCAGATTTCACTTCCGATACATATCGTTTTATTGGCGCTCAGCCAAGTTCATATACTTACATATTGTTGTGACTCCTTTTATAGAATTTGAGTCACTGAAGCAGAGACCAGAGGACTTGAGGACCTAAGACATTTGTTACCCGGTTATTTTAAAAAATATTTTATTTATTATTTTTGTATTATGTGTATGAGTGTTTTGTCCGCATGTATGCAAGTGCATCCATGTTGTGCAAAGCCTGCAGAGGCCAGAAGAGGGTGTTGGATCCCCTGGAATTGGAGTTATGGATGGTTTTTCACTATCATGTGGGTGCTAAGAATCGAACCTGGGTCCTCTGTTCTTAACTGCTGAGCCATCTCTCCAGCCCCTGTTACCTGGTTCTTTAAGGAGAAAATTCAGTGATTTTTTTTTTTTTAACAGCATCAAATGTAGCAAGGTCAAGAAAGATCCCTAAAAAATGTCAGCTGGAACTGGCAATAGCCTTCCACAGACCTTGATTATGGCTCATTTAGAATAGCAAAAGGAGCAGCTGGATTTTGGAGCCTGGCATGCCAAAGCTCGATCTTTGACTCTAACTTGTTAGCTGTGTGCGCCTGGGACATGGGCTACTTTCACTTCCCTCAGCCGTAAGTTGGGGGCAAGCAGACCTACCTTCTTGAGTTGTTGTGCGGATGAGCAATAATGCATTGTGAACCATAAATCATGGCACCTGGCTTGTCACAGCTGCTCCAGAGATGAGTGTGCTGTTTGGTCAGCTGCCACCAATATTGCATTATAGGAAATGCCTTTCCACGTTTACTGTTTTGTTTTGATCTCTTGCATTCTGGTGGCTTGGTTATGTGTTGCTTTCACCCAAATCTCACCTCTTCCCTAAGGTAATCATTTAGGACTGACTATCCTATTCAATGCTTGTGCCCCGCCCTCCTTCTCTGTACCCCTGACTCTCCTCTTCCCTGTTCACAGAGCTTATCCCTGACAATCCAGAGAATTTACTAGCTTGCTTTGTTTACTGGTTACTGTCTGTCTTCTCTGATAGGATGTAAACAAGAGTCTGTTTAATAATTATATCTTTCCAGTATCTAGACGGACCCTGGCATACAGAACACTCAATATTTGTCAAATGACTAGGGTAGATTTTTAAAAATATTTTTTATTTTTATTTTATGTGTATGAGTGTATAGCCTGCATGTATGTGAGTGCACCTATGTCGTGCAATGCTCTCGCAGGTCAGTAGAGGGTGTTGGATTTGCCTAGAACTGGAGTTTTGGATGGTTGTTTGCTGCCATGTGGGTGTTGGGAATTGAACCCCAGTACTACAAGAGCAGCCAGTGCTCTTAACCACTGAGCCATCTCTCCAGCCCTGAGATTATTTTACTGTTGTTTTTAATATGCTTCTCTGGACTCAGTGTGCTCTTTCAATCTGGGGATTTGTCCTTTTTCATGTCTGTGAAAGTCTCAACCTCTCTCTATCAAAGCACAGCCTCTGCTCCATTCCCTCCTAGAATACGTATCTTGGTTCCATCATACTATCCTCAGTGTCTACTGAGCTCTTCCTCATACCAGACAACTGTTTAGCTTTCTATTGTATTCTAAGGTGATTTCATCTATTATTCTCTTGTTAGTTGTGTCCAACCAGCTCTCCACCTGTTAATTGAACTTTTATTTCTATAGCTATCATTTTTGTGTCTAGTGTCTTAGCTTCTTCTCCTGTTGCTGCTACAAAATACCCAATACAAGCAGCTTAAGGAAAAAAGGGTTTACCTGGGCTCACAGTTCAAGGGCATCAGGGCATGGAATTCAAGGCAGAAGCTGGTCACATTATATCCACCATCAAGAAGCAAAGACAGATGACTGTCATGCTAAGCTCGCTTCCTCCTTCTATGCAGTCCAGGACCTGAAGTCAGGGAAGGGTGCTGCTTTCCTTCAGGGTAAGTCTTTCTCTCCCATTTAACCAAATCAAGGCAATCCCTCATAGGCATGCTGAGAGTCTGGCTTAATTTAAATAACCTCTCAGGGGCTGGAGAGATGGCTCAGCGGTTAAGAGCACTGGCTGCTCTTGCAGAGGACCTGGGCTCGATTCCCAGCACCCACATGGTGGTTATGAACAGTCCTTGACTCCAGTTCCAGGGGAATCCGAAGCCCTCTTCTGACCTCCGAGGCATTGCACGACACGGGTGCACTCACATACATGCAGGCAATACACTCATACACATAAAATAAAAATAATAAATAAAATATTTAAAAAAAACCACTCACAGGTGTGCTTGGAGGCCTGCCTCCTGGGTGATTCCAGGCCAAGTTGGGGGTCAACACTAACTGTCACACCCAGCATGTCCATTTCTCTGTTCTCTTTCCTTTCTTTCCTGTACTTGTTTTATGGTTTCTAATCTTCCCTTTATTTCTCTGAATATTTAAGATATTCCTCTATTAAAGTTTCTTTCATAATTGCTAGTCCTCAGTGATATGAAGCCCCCTCTTGTAGCTGGCTTTCCTTGGCAGCTCATTTCTTGGTGCAGTCTGTAATTTTAGATGCATGTTGTGAGTGATGGTCTCTCACCTTGGCTGAAGCCCTAAGGGTCAGCAGTTGAAATGATACAACTCCAATGCTGCACTCTGGCTGACTCTGGAGGGTAGGAAGGGAGGCAGTGTATTGTGGATCTTATAAAATGTGCCCTAAAATGAGATATCTGTCCCCTCCAGTGCTCAGGGGACATTGTGCAAGAGAGGAAGGAAAAAAATGTAAGAGCCAGAGGGAGGGGTGGAATGTTGTGGACCAATGTTGCTGTGACACTCCTGAACTCACAGCATCTGGGTTTACTTGCAAAAGATTGGGCCAGTCAACATCCTGTTGTGGAGGGAGATGGGTCCTGAGGACCTACCCTCCCTGAGGATCTATAGGTAGTAATGGTTGTTGGGAGAGAGACCTTTTCTATAGTGGTCTAACCACTGGTAACTCGGCCATGCTCCTGTACACAGCTTCTCACCCATGCTTCAGTTCATTGGGGAATAATAATAAAAACAACTCTAAAGTAGAAGGGACTAACTAGTTGGGAAGAGAAAGGGGAGTGGGGGGTGATCAACAGAGGGCAGGGGGTGAATCAACCAAAGTACATTATACATGTATGACAATGTCAATGAAATCATTATGCATAATTAATACATGCTAATAAAACCCATAAAAGAAACTATACTCCAAGTCCATGCCCCCATTTAGAAATTATTTGTATAACCTTGAACAAATTACTCTTTCTATCTTAATTTTTTTGTCTGTGAAGTAGAAATCATAATTCCTACTTGTGGAGATACTGTGAGGAGTTAGTACAGTAATTAATACAGGGAACTAGAAACTTATTAGCATCTTAGTTTTCCACATAGTAAATGCTTAGTAACTATTGAAATTAGTATTAATATATGGTAACTACTATGTGTTTATACACCTCTCAATATCTTCATGTTTTGTGATGGAAGTAGCTTAATTGCTGAAGACACACACACACACACACACACCATGAATGAGGTTACTGCCAATCATGTGTGGACCCTGGTCAGGACTATCTGCTTCACTTATGACATAAAGTAGTTGAAAGTGAGAAGAGAAGTTGCCATTTCTGAGGAGCACTGATGAGCGGGCAGGGAGTTTCAGATAAGTTAAAAAAACACAGCTTCATTAGAGAGCTGGATTATTTGCCAACTATTTTGGGTCATTAAAGTATAGAAACAGAGGAAGTTTTTGTGCTGAGAGGAAATTGACCCAGATAATTTCTTCAATTTTATTCAAAGAAAATATCCATTTAACTCCATGGCTATTTTCTCCTTAGGTACCATTTCCTACAGAAGGTTAGAGATAGATGAGCAGAGCCCTGAGTCCTTAGCTAATGCTCAGCATGTATTCTTGGTTTATTACTGGGAAAGAAGAGTGTGTTTGTTACCTGTCTCACTGCTCTGACAAAACACTTAACAGAAGCACCTAAGGGAGGAAGGCTGTTGGGACCCAGTTTGAGAAGGTGAGGTCCATCGTGGTGGGGAAGGAGTGGCAGAGTGCTCTGAGGCTGTGGCTACAGAGGTGTGGGGCTGCTTACTCAAATCGTGGTGGATCAGAAAAGCAGAACGAGGTAGGGGCTGGCATTCAGGTGGCTCTCTCTTCTCTCTTCTTCAGTCTGGACCCCAGCCATGACCAGTGCTGACTAAACTCTTCCTCTTGAAGTTAAGCCTCTCTAGAAATACCCTCAAAGACACACCCAAAGGTGTGACTTACTAACACAATTGGCATTTTTTAATCCAATCAAGTTGACAGAATTAACCATCACAAATAGGGACATAGGCAAATTCTTGGGTAAGAAAACTATATCTCAAGTAATTTTCAACCATAAACATTTCCTTAACTGGCTGCTGAGTTGGATCTAAGTAAGGAAAAGTGAAAGAGCCGCACTTAGTGAGAGAAAGACAGAGGCTGCCATGGCTTAACATGAAGTGTTATTGTCTATCACGATCTCACAAAGTGACAATTTTAATTCTCATGTTCATAAAGCATTTACAAAACTACAATTAAAACCACTTAAATAGAAAAAATCCTTTTAGTTTTTGTTACCTGATCTTCAAAATCCGATCCTGTATCGAGGACCTCTCCAGCATCAAACATCATCGAAGGATCAAGGTCACTTGAATCTAAGTTTAGAAAAGACCTGATTAGGTTGGTGGCCTCGGACTGTGTTTCTAAAGCAATCAGTCTCCTGCCAGGTTTCTGCACCGCCTTCCGCATCAACTTCACATACACTGTCCACTCCTCCCATCTGCCCAGCTGTGTCTGGAAGGTGGAAGATGCAGATGCTCTGGACTCCGTCCTGGCCCTCGGAAGAGGCAACTCTGGAGCAGGATAAATGGTCAACAGCAAGATTCAGAAAGCGGGAAGAGCGAAGGGCTGACTGTGACTAAGATGAGGGTGACAGGGGAACCACGAGTCTTCACAACTAAATGATTCATGAACTTGAACTTTGAGGGTGAGTGTGGGTATTCAGGGGGAGAAACGGCTTTAGAATCTGCGAGAGCATCTGAGATACAAGGAGCACCAGGAACAGAGGGGGAGAAGAGCAAGAAGGTTCTAGAAACAGGAAGAGCTGAGTTGGCCCACTTTTCACTCTAGCCTTTGGGTCACCTTGGTCTCTGTTCTGCTTTCATTTCTGTTGCTGTGGCAACACCTTCAGGAAAAACAACACAGGAGGAAAGGGTTTCTTTAGCTTGTAACGCCAGCTTTCAATTCATCCTTTAGAGGAAGTAAGGCAGGAAGTCAAACAACTGTCACGTCACATCCACGGTCCAGAATAAGGAGAATCAACACATCCTGCTATCAGCTTATATAGTTCAGGGCCCAGCCCATGAAACGGTGTCACCCACATTCAGGGTGACAACAATCAAGACCATTCTTTACAGACATGCCACAGGCCAACCTGGGCTAAAGAACTCGGCTGAGGTCCACTTCCCTGGTGTGTCAAGGTGACAATTAAAAACTAACCAGCACAGACCCCAGCGGTGAGAAAAGTCAGGTTAAGAGGATGTATTAACAGAGACTGTTTCCTTCTAAGTACCGCAGGTTATACGAAATCACTTTCCCATTAATCCCCAAGGCTCAGACTTAAAACATTAATTTCCACAATGGGGTTCTTGAAGCACAATGGATTCATAGCACTCATTTAATAGCTCTTTCCTACTGGGAAATACACACCACCTACCTAAGTGCACATTACCTCCCTGGCCAGGAAAGTGCTGCCTACAAAAGGTTATGTGTTCTGTGTAGGAACAAACCACCTCATATTTTATTGTAATCTGGGCCTTGCAAATCACTCTTGGTCAGAGTATGAAGTGAGTAACATTTAATGAAGGTAGATTTTAAAAACCAGCAGGCACCTCACAGGCTTCTCAGATGTGCAGTGGCCCCAGAAGTTCCACATCACCGCCCTTCCGGAAGGAGAGCCAAGCTACTTTCTCACCCAGGCCTTCCATTTTCCTCTCTTGTTCCTTCCCTTCCCCTTCCCCTTCCTTCCCTCCCCCTTCCTTTGTTATTTAGACAGGTCTCACTAATAAGCCCAGGCTGGCCTTGAATTTGTGATCCTCCAGCCTCAGCCTCTGCGGGGATTACAGGTGTGTGCCACTGCGCCTGACTCTCTTATCCTCAGCAACCTTGCTGACTGCCAAACCGAGTATGTGCCATTACCAAACTGGCTAAGTATCAGGCAGCTACATCACTGTTTACTGTATTTTAACATTCTTTTTTAATTTTTTCAGACAGGGGCTTACTAGGTACCTCTGGCTGACCTCAAACTTGAGGCCAGTGTTATTGTGTAAGACAATCACAGAACCTGCAGCTGCCATTTCTTCTCCTTACATACCCTACTGATGAAAAATTTTAAGCAGAATCAAGTCAAATGGCCTATTATTGTGTAAGACAATCACAGAACCTGCAGCTGCCATTTCTTCTTACATACCCTACTGATGAAAAATTTTAAGCAGAATCAAGTCAAATGGCCTTACAAACACTGCCTTTCACTGCAGTACAGTACACGAGAAAGGCCATGGAGGACTGTGCTGTCTCCTCTGCCTTGAGATAAGGAGGGACAAGGGACAGTTTCTGATGAGGCACATGGCAGGGGACTGCGGGATGCAATGTCAAGGTGGGATAAGCACCTCATTCAAGACGGGCAGTCAAGGGTCCCCCACCCCCGTGGCTGCTATTGGTAGCAGCACTGAAGGCAATGCAAGTACATTTACTCTCATTTCTCTCTGGTGTGGCTATTGTCTACCATGCACTGGTAGAGCGGAGACAGGCGTGTGGGCAGAAATATTCCTCTCACCTCGGTTCTCGTTAGAGTGATTCCTGTGGTGTGCTCATGATCTGAACACAAAATCTCACTGAACATAGGCAGCTAGGAGTGCCTTTGTTCTACTTATGTTATTTAATTGCTAACTATTCTTTCAATTGTTTTCAAAAAGTGCATTCTAAAGGGCCCTTAACCAACCCAGTGAATAGGGATTGTGTGCTAACATCGATGGGGCAAATTTATTTTCAGCAATGTCAGAATGAAAAGAATTTTTATTAAAACAAACCTCCTGCTTAGGAAGAAGAAGGGATTAGCTTTCCTAATCAAGTGCTTTTAACAGAAATTTTATTGTATCATTAAGGATGGCATTTCTTGACACACTGTTGCTCCTGGCAACCGTAGTGTTAACTTACTGCTGAAGTAGATAGACAAAGGATGTCATTACTAGCTCAGATAATGATTGAATGGCCTGCATTTTCTTTTAACACAGGTGGCTTGCTTTGCTGAAGGTGGGGCCTGGGGCAGTGAAATGGAAGACAAATACGGACATATGTGCACATCTGGCCTGTCTTCCAGTGAACAAACTAAACATGAAGCAATGAAAGTGATCACAGAATCTGGACCTTTGGAAAAGCACATTCATTTCTCCCCGTTTTCAATTTCTTGATTTCTTTTCAGATTTAAAAATATCTTTGTTTTTAGTGGAAATGAAGAACCGGCAGGAACTTGGGTTATGGGTTCAGATGGACGGTGCTCTTCAGAAATCCACTTTCTGGTTGTCTCCCTTAAGGGGGACCAGGAGACCAATGGCTTTCTAAGTGCCGGAGCTGAACCACGTTGCCTTCCAGGTCAGCACCACAGATGTTCTATCCTAGTGGATCTTAGGTCTAAAGTTATAGGAAGACCCTCTTTGCACTCAGAGTGTCAATTAGAGACCATCCTGCAATTTGGTGGCTTCAGCAGAGGGAAACCCTTTATCTGTTCCCTTTAAAGAAAGCAATCTCTCCTGTCCCTTTTTCTGTTAAACTGTAAGCTGTCCCATGAGGATTATGTTTCAAGACTGAATATAAAAACGCACCTTGGAAATTATGGGCATTCAGCGCATATACATTGCATGACTAAAGATGAGAGAAAGGATTCTGTGTTTTCCCAGGACAGATTTGCTCTCTCATTTTCTGTGCAAAGGGTAAGCGTCTCCCACAGCCCTCGACTCCACTGAGCACCAAGAGTCACCCTCTGCTGACAACAGGCATGGGAAGTGTTATTAACAGCTTGTGTCAGAATTCTTTTGAGGAGCAGCACTATTTATTTGGGGCAAGTCCCCCAAGGTATTGGGAGAAGAAGGAGCACTCCTGGAGGGAGCTGGTGGTTTGGGGACTGCTTTGGGGGAGGAGACTGAGGGCTGGTTGTTTGGTGACTTGAGGATAAGGGTTGAGGGAGGGCAGGTGGGAGGGAAAAGAGGGAGAGGGAAGTCTAGGAAATGGAGGGCAAGTTGTGCCAAGATGTGGTTTCTCCCTGTGAAATCCTTAGTTTTTGGCAAAGGCCCCAATTTACATCAATCTTCGTAGGGGGACAGCCATACACTTCACCTGCAAAACAGACTCATTCCAATCTCCTGTGAGGTAGGTGCTCTTGTCCCTCTTTGTAGCTATGGAATTCGAGGCCCAGAGATACCGACTGATGCGCAGCTAGAAATGGCACTTCTGGAAGCACTAATGGGCTCCACAGAGGAGGGGCACTGCAGAAGGGTGTGGAGGTCATGGGCCTGGAGGCCTGGAAGGAAAAGCCAGTGTGCACCAAATGCACACAGGGGTCAAGTGTGGCCTAGTGTGCCTGTGAGGGGTGAGCTTGGACCAGTGGCCCAGCTGAAAGGGTCAGCTGGAAGAGAAAGGGGTCATGTGCTATCTCCTGGGAGATTCATACTGTGTCACACAAATAACAGACAGACAGACATACACCCCACCACAGAGACACACAAATATACACACAGGCACACATTCACACACCACACATAGAGACACACAGACACACACATAAGCACATACACACAGAAAGACCCCCCCCAAGACAAACAGACATATACACACACATACACACACCCCATATAGAGACAACAGACATACATACAGGCACTTGCACACACAAACGCAGAGATATACACACAGGCACATACAACATATCCCACACAGAGACACACAGACATATATACACACAGACACAGACACAGACATACATGCACCCCAACAGAGACTACAGATACACAGGCACACACACACACATCCCACACAGAGATACACACAGACATACACACTGACACATACACACAGACACACATACCCCATGCATACCCCTCCCACAAGACACACAGACATGTACACATACAACCCCCCCCCACAAAAACTACCACCACCACTACCAAACTGCAAGACACAGCATTTGTTAGAATAGTAGCAGTCTTGTTTACATGAGTTTACAAGGACCTCAATAGTCCATCCTTTCTGAAATAGGCCGACTTTTGGTAAATATCACTGGAAAATTAGGCAGGGGAGTCTGCATCAGTTATCAGTGTTCTGAGGGTCTTCCAGAAAGACCACCACCTGTTCTTGGAATTCCCATTCTTTTATTGTCTTTGTGTTGCTGTTGCTTTTCTTTTTTGAGACAGGGTCTCACTATATAGCTTTGGTTGGCCTGGAGCTCACTATGTAGATCAGGCTGGCCTTGAACTCATGGCAATCCTCCCAACAGTCTCCCAAGTCCTGGGGTTACAGGCATGAGCCACCATGCCTCACCAATTCTTCTATTAGAAGCTGCACACAAGTGGGTTAACTCAGAATAAAGGACAAGGTCAAGACCAAGATCTGGGGCATGACTGGGCACTGGTGTGGACTGCTGGAGCTGGGGTCAGCTCCGTGTTCAGGGTCAAAGCTCAGAGTAGAAGTTATTCAATTACAGCATCAGCTTAAAGTGTCTGAACCAGTAGCAGAATGTGGCCAAGATGGGGTTGGTTCTGACCCCAATAAGGAGAAAGTGGTATCTTCAGGAATGTACACAGATCATGAAGGGGTGTGTGTGTGTGTGTGTGTGTGTGTGTGTGTGTGTGTGCAGGGAGAAAGTGGTATCTTCAGGAATGTACACAGATCATGAAGGTGTGTGTGTGTGTGTGTGTGTGTGTGTGTGTGCGCGCGCGTGTGCGCTCTTGGTGCTCCAGAGGCAGAAGCCAGCTTCAAGAGAAGGAGGTACCTTGTCTTGGACCTCCTTGACTGTATATGCTATACCCACCAAGCCATAGGGTGGATTGTAAGATGAGGGCCTAGGATAAGAATTATCAAGATGCTCTGAGACAGATTTGGAAGACTGATGTTTCTAAATGTTTTTACCCAGCAGAATGGCAATGATTCTTGACAGAAGACAGAGGCTGGGTGATGGGTTTACATCTGTCCCAGTCTGAGGCTTCCTCCTGGATCATCAGGGTTGGAGTCAAGGTTTTTTGTTCGTTTTGTTTTGGTTTATCACATAAGATCTTGGTATATAGCCCAGGCTGGCTTTGAACTCACTCTTCCTGCCTCAGATCAAAGTACTAGCCTGTGAGCACGATGTCCAGTGTGGGCTAGAGTGTAAGGCAAGGTGGGGTGTGTGGCTTCATACACATCCGCTAGCTGCCATGGGATCAGTTACCCACACATAGCTATTTGTACACTCCATGGAGAAGCACCCATTTCTCAGAAGCTCCAGTCTGTGTTCTTCAGGGGATCACAGAGAAGCCAGAACCTGCTGTTTTCACAGTGGTGACTTACTTGACTATAATGTAAACACAATACAATGTCTATCAATCATCTGTCAATCATCTATCTATCTATCTATCTATCATCTATCATCTTCTATCTATCTAATTTCTCTGCAGTGCTGGGAATTGAACCTAGGGCCATGCCCACACTAAACAAATGCTATACCATGGAACTGTATTTCCAGTCCTAAAATCTTTATTTTTAAGTTTAATTTTTTTGTTCTCAGTCTTCTGAGTTGTGATCTCATAGAGAAAAATCTGAAAGTTCTAGGCTATAAAGAAAAAAACTGAAGGTCATCTGCAACAGAATGGTGAGTTGGTCCAGAGTCAGAGAGAGAGAGAGAAAGAGAGAGAGAGAGAGAGAGAGAGAGAGAGAGAGAGTCAGCATAATGAGTCCTGGCCACCTTGTGGCGTTCCCTCTTCCAAATGTCCCACAGGGAGAAGGTTCTACGGGAGAGGTCTTAGAAAAGAAGGGCCAGGACCCCCTGGATGGGAACAGTTACAAGAGGGAAGTTGATGCTTTTTTCCCAGGCAGAACAAGAGAAACCTGTGTGAGTTTGAGGATCCTTGAGGGATTCTGTCTATTGTACTAAGTATGGGTCAGTTAAATTCTTTTCTAGTCTGGTGACAGTGCTACGCTGTGTTGTGATGACTGGTATTTATATGAGCAATGACGCTTAAGCAAAACATCAGCCAGTGATCGGGGACAGGCTTCTAGTCTTTCCATTTTGTCTTGGATCTTGATTTTTGAGTTGGAAAGAATGACGTTGTGAAGACAGAGGCATCCTTTCAATCCTACAGCACTTTGTGGAAATTCAGTCATTGATCAAAAAGTCTGATCACCTGGTTGGTGATCATGGTGTTCTGATGCCCAAAGGACATGGTGACTTACCTGCTGCAGCCTCTTTGTTTGGAAATAACTTGTTGTCAACCGCCACACTGATGTCATAGAACACAGCATCTTCATCTCGGTCAGCGTCAAACTGGGGGGATCAGGACAGACAAAGTTGCAACATGAGATACATAAGTGAGGGTTCCAAAGTACAATCAGCTTGCATTGTTCAGTTGTATTGGTAATGAGGCAGGAACTTAAGCATTTGTATTAAAATAATTTTATTAAAATTATAGTTTTTTTCTTTCTTTAAAAAAAGGTTTATTTTTATTTTGTGTGTATGAGTGTTCTGTCTGGGAACGATACCCCCAGCTCTGCTAAATGAGCTATATCCCAGGTCTGCTATATCCTAGCTCTACCACCTGAGATAACACCCCAGCTCTATTGAGCTACAAACTTAGCTCTGAGTCTTTTTAAAATTTCTTTTCTTTTTTTAGTCTTTTTAAGACAGGGTCTCCCTGTAGCCCCAGCTAGCCTAGAACTTGCTATGTAGACCAGGCTGGCCTTGAACTTACAGAGATCTGCCTGCTTCTGCCTCCCCAGTGCTTAAAGGCATGTGCTACCACACCTGGCTAAAATTTCTTAAGTATAGGTCCAGTTTTTGAATGTTTAAATACAAGTGCAATAGCTGTAATACCATTCATTCCTGCTGATTTAACATTTCTGTCCGTTCTGAGTCCACCTCTATCGATTCCCCTTGTTATGGAGTATATTTTCCTTGTTCTTTATGTCCATAGAGTCTTTTTTTGTTTGTTTGTTTAATTGGATGTCAAGTGTTAACAGTTTGACCTTGTTGGGCACTGGGTTGCTTTTGTTTTTCTATATTCTTCAGCTTTGTTCTAGAATAGTTTAATTATTTAGAACAGTTCAGTCTTTCAGGTCTTGCTCTACTCTTTGCTAGGCTGAATTAGAATGTGTTCAGGGTTAATCCTTCACTGTTGAGCAGCTCTGTCTGAAGTGTCCCCAGTGCCTTGTGAATGAAGAAGTCCTCTGTTTGGTGGGAGGACGGAGGCCCGGGTTCAAGCCTGTGTGAGCACTGTGTGCTGCTCTTCCTCCTATGTTCAGGGGGTTCTTTTCTTGGGTTCAGGTACTTTTCTCACACGCACATACACACTGACTGGGAGTCTCCTGGATACTGGAGGGCCCTGTGCACAGTTCCTGAGCTCTCTGGTTGCTGCTTTCTCTCACATACACTGACTGGGACTCTCCTGGGAACTGGAGGGCCCTGTGTGCAGCTCCTGAACCCTCTGAGCCTTGCTCTCACAGGCACACACTGACTGGGACTCTCCTGGGTACTGGAGGGCCCTGTGCATAGCTCCTGAACCCTCTGGGTGTTGCTCTAACACACACTAACTGGGAGTCTCCTGGGCACTGGAGGGCCCTGTGTGCAGCTCCTGAACCCTCTGGGCCTTGCTCTCATCTTTGATACTTGTGTCTTTCCAACTCCAGACACCTTTGTCTCTCAGAAGACATCCTGCAGTGTGGGCCCTGTCCTGAGGCCTTCCAGGCAGGGGAAGCAGTCATAGGGGTCACTGTATCCCATTCCTTCCCCTCAGGACCCCTTCATCAACCCATGTCCAGTGTGTTGAAAACTGTTCTTTAAGTAGAATCTTCCCTTCTTCTTCCTTCCTCCCTTCCTTCCTTCGTTCCTTCCTCCCCTCCCTCTGGGGGTCCAATGTTTTCTTTCATATTGATCAGGAGAAGTCCCAACCCTTTAGTTTCTGATTTTAATTATTATCTTGAAGATATATTCTGAAACCAGAAGATTAAAGCAATGGATTCCTTCATGTTTTCCTCCTGAAACATTTTGTTATTTTTAATGAGGGAAATTTGAGAAACCAAAATTGGAAAGTTACTTTCTTACCTCCCTTTACACAGTTCCATCACAGTAAATCACATCTACATGATACTCCAAATTCCTTCACTATGTCAGACTGGTCCATGGTAAATGTACGACAGATATGGAAACATCTACCCAGGTATTTTGATTTTTTGATGGACAGCTCATGAGTATGCACACTGAACTTGAACCTTGGATGACTGACTAGGTAAACTCTTCACATGACCACCTGAGCTTTTGATCTGGTGATCACAGAGCCATGAAGAATGCTGACAACCTTCAACTCAGCTCTGGGCTCACGCAGATGTCCCCGAAGCCATTTAGTCCCATAAGAGGACCAGGGAACCAAAACAGGTCCTTTCATCTTCTGCGCCTCCCTTGTGTAACCCCAGAGTGGCATGGGACTCCTGTTACTAGAACTCTCTTGGCAAGTGCCATCATATGAGCACCATGGGGACCATTCTAATACTATATTATCACAACAACTGCCACTTGACTGGCAGAGATTTTTCTAAAATGCTGACACTCAGGGTTGGAGAAGTTATATGCATGGGAGAAGAACTGGCTTTTTCTTTATTCTCTCTCTCTCTCTCTCTCTCTCTTTGAGAAAGGGTCTCCCTGTAGTCCTAGCTGGCCTGGAACTCATTATGTAGACCAGGCTGGCTTCGAATTTACCAAGATCCGCCTGCCTCTGCCTCCCAAGTGCTGGGATTAAAGGCATGCACCACCATGCGTGTATTGCCTGCATGTAAGTGCACCCATGTTGTTCAGTGCCCTCAGAGGTCAGAAGAGGGTGCCGGATCCCCTGGAACTGAAGTTACAGATGGGTGTTAGCTGCCATGTGGGTGCTGGGAATCGAACCCGGGTCCTCTGCAAGAGCAGTCAGTGCTTTTAGCCATCTTTCCATCCCTTGGCTTTTAATGCATCAAACATTACATTTAGGGTTTGCTTTGCAGACACCATATACATTAGTAGTTCTCAACCAGGAGTGATCCCTTCCCTACAACGACGATGTGTCAATGGTGGGTGGGAAGACCACTTTGCAGGGATGCTGACAAAATCTTACAGTGCCCAGGATGGCCCCTCACAATGAAGAATTATCCCATCTAAAATGTTGGAAGCACCAAAGTTATGGAACTCTAAGATTTCTTTGAAAATTTTAAATTATATTTATTTGTATAATTGTGTGTGTGTATGTGTGTGTGTGTGCGTGTGCAAGTGTGCATGTGCAGAGGGCAAGTTTGTAAGTGTGAGCACAGTCTCTGGTGTACTATGGCACTTGTGTGGCGGTCAGAGGTCAAACGAGGGTGAATCCTTGGCTCCCACTTTGTTTGAGATGAGGTCTGTGGTCCACTATAGCACACAGCAGGCTAGCTGGCCCTCAAACTTGCAGGAACTCTCCTGTCTCCCGTCTTGCTACTGGATGCTGGGATCGTAAATGCACACTGTTGTGTCTGGTCTCATGTGGGTTCTGGGGATCTGAACTCAGGTCTTCAAGCTTGTGCCACAAGCAGTCTACTCACTGAGCCATCTCCCTGACCCTTTTCTTATTCTAAGAGTCAGAATTCATAGAGGTCATAGTATGACCTATTTTATGTCATTTAATATAAGAGGGCTAGAGAAGTCAATTTGAAATTTCAGAATGAGATGCTTACAAATTCCCTAATTTGCTCACAACACGTTTTGATTTGACTAAAAAACAAGGTAACAGCTTCCAAAAGCATGTGCAGCTACCTAGATGAGGACAGGAAGTCACGGTGGCTGGAGTAGAATCAGGCGCCCTCCGAGAAGTAAAGACAAAGACGATTTGTATTTTCAGTAGCGGTAATCAGCTTTTGTCTTTATTTCCCTTGACTGTGATAGTCAGGACTCAACAGGCTGCACAAACCTCACTAGGAACAGGGCCTCCCATATCTTCCCCTCTTCGAGCCAGTGATGCTGGGCCATCAAATGTCTCAGATGCAGTGCTCAGAACAGGACGCTACCAGTGCAATCCCTCCGTCAAGAGTCGACCTTTAATTAAACTTAGGGATAAGTTTAATTTCATCTCTTCTCACCAGTTGCGGGGGAACAAATGGGCTGTTATTAGTATTGCTTTGGTTTTATATTTCCCGTAAGTGTCATCGTCTCTGCATCAAATGAGCTTCTTGAAAATGACCCCTCCCCCCTTATCTCAGGCAGGGACTTCAGCTAAGCACACTCTCCCGGTGGCTTTCCTCCTTTGCTACTGGAGGCCCCTCACCATGCAAATAACTGGCTCTCCAAATGCTCTGTTAAAGGCAGGCATGGTGGAGGGCACTAGTGCTTGATACCAGCCATCGAGGAGAGTCAGGCAGATACCTGGGGGTTGCTGGCCCCTCAGCCTAGCCTAATTAGTGAGTCCCAGGCCCTGTCTCAAAACATAAAGTGAAGCTGGGTGTGGTGGTGCATGGTTTTAGTACTCGGGAGGCAGAGGCAGGTGGATCTTTGTGAGATCAAAGTCTACACAGTGAGCTTGGTCTACATAGTGAGTTCCAGGCCAGCTGGGAGATCCTGTCTCAAAAAGATCACCCCCTACCCTGAAATCAAAACCAAAATAAAAAAAAATACTAAGGTGGATGGCTCTTGAGGAATGACACCCAAGGTTGATCTCTGGCTTCCATATACATATGCATACACACACACACACACACACACACACACACACACACACACACTCTCTCTCTCTCTCTGCTACATGTCTGAAGAAACCTTTCTAAAACACTGACTGTTCAGTGTTCTCTTTGCAGTGACTTTGTTCTTCACTGACCAAAAGTTAAAGATCCCACTAAAAATGTAATACTTTAAAGATCCATGATGCCTGGCTTGAAGTCTGATGCCAGTGGTGGATTGAGGGCTGTTGGCATCACTTTGCAGGATCGTGCTTCTAAAGCTTCATAATTAATCATAAAACAAACATGAAAGAGACACACCTACATGATGTGGAGGGTTAGGGTAGGCAGGGACAGTCTGTGTCTGAGAAAATCAGAGCATCCTGTGTTTTGACAAGAATTCCTGTGGCTCTGTGTAATGAAGTCCTGTGGAATCAAGCTCTGTACAACTTACTATTTCTTAGTAGAAGGAAATAAGGTCAAGGCATGAAAGAAGACAGAACTAAATTCTGACACGAATATGTGCAGAGGATGGATGCTGAACACGTGGAAGCTGTGGGAAGCCAAGGAAAAGACTCATCTTCTCAGCCTTGATTTTACTAGATAGTCAGGTGATGGACAACATCTGGACAGTTTTGTTATTAAAAATCAACAGAGTGAGGGCTTCCAAAGAAGACAGAATATTTATAAATATTTTGAGAAAAAAAACTTTCCCTGAACTTGAAACCTCGATGTAACAATGACTTTGATCTGTTTTGCTATAAGAATCCAGAAAAGGTTAACTTAAGGTAATTCTGGTTATTCTTATAACAGCTCAGAGAACATTTTTCATAATTTTCATCAGCATGTAACACCAGCACAGCTCTAAATAAAGATCCATGTTGCATGACTTCATTGAGCAACTACTTTACTGTGATGGAAGTTTATTCTGTATACTTTAACCATTAAATTTCTCCAACATTATAAGAAAGTGTTCATGCACCTGGGCACACACATGTACATACTCAAACACACATGAACATGGATGTTCACATGTACACACATGCACACACAGTATCATTAGTTTCATTTTACGGTGTTGAAACAGACTCTGGCTGGGAATGCAGCTCAGTAATAGAGTGTTTACTTAGTGTGTGAGGCTCTAGGTTCATCCCCAGCACAACAAAAACCAATCACTCAAACAAAGCTGAACCAGAACTGAACTTTCGAGGGTTTAAACAACTTATGCAAAGTCGTGTGAGTGGCAGAGTCAGGGTCTGCATCAAAGTGTGAGCTCTCTCAGCTCCCAAGGCTGTGGCCTGAGCTCCTACCTTAGCTGGGCAGTGTAAGATGAAGCAGGGCTTCTACAAGTACCTATAGGACAGACTCCCAAGACTCCTCAGAAGCCATGCCATACAAGGTCCAATGGAATAGGTTCAAATATTCCTTATGTTACTTCCTGCTTGGGGGCTGTGGTAGGTGACTTTGTTTCTCCATAAGATCTGTGTGCTTTGGGGTGGGAGGGTAGATCTTTAGTGTGGGTCCTCTATGTACACTTTCTTAGAAGCGGTTTCTCTCATTCTGCTCCAAGACTCCAACCACCAGCATCCATGAACTCACGCTGGGTTTAGTTGGCTCCTGCCTTAACAGCTCCAGCCAGAATTAACACTTCCATGATGCCAGGGACTGAAGGGAAGCTCTCGTTTCCTTCTCCAGAGTTCCTTCCTCTGGATGGGATAGCAGGTCCAAACTAGGTCACCCATAACGACTGCCTAGACCTTAGGTAGGTGGAAGGGGGAGAGAGAGAGAGAGAGAGAGAGAGAGAGAGAGAGAGAGAGAGAGAGAGAACCAATGTGTAAGGAATGGACTCAGGGCTGGTAGCCAGGGTCTGGAGCGATTCCTGAGGTGAAGGGCTGCAGTGTCTAAGTTTGGTAGAGTAGGTGCGAGGTGCAGGGCAGAGCAAGCAGCCTCTGTCTCACCAATGCCCATATTCATTGATGATTATTAAGTGGTTGAGATTTTACTCACTGACTGATGGGCCCTATGGTGGGTCACATCTGTATGTGCATGTATGTATGTATGTATGTATGTATATATGTGCACATATACATGTGCATGCACGTGTGTGTGCTTGTACTTGTGTGTGGTGTCTCCGTTTGTGGAGGTTGAGGACAATCTCAGATGTCATTACTTAGACACCATCCACTTTGCTATTTTGAGACAGGGTTTCTTGCAGGCCTGAGACTTGCCAAGTTGACTAGACTTGTCAGGCCAGGGATCCAGCGGAGGGATCCAGCGGTCTCCACCTCCCCAGTGCTGGGTTTACAAGCATGCTCCATCATTCCTGACTTCTAGGTATTGAACTCAAGGCAGGCATTTTACTTACTAAGCTATCTCCCCAGACTGACGAGGCACTTCAAAATAAAATCACTGTGGAAAGCACTTAACCAGGTACACACATTTTAAAAGAGATAGCTTAAATAAAGCCCTATTTTGTAAAATGATTCTGATTAATGATGCATTATGTATCACTAGACAGTTACCTAGTAAGTACATCTGTTGCCCCCCAAAATTAATTTAATAGATTTTTTCAATTAAACACAATTTTAGAATATGTCTTGGGATTGGCCAAAAAGTCTCTCCAAGCACTTGTACCACCTACAGCATGTAATTCAATTCAACAAGAATTCATTGAAGCTGAGTACAGCAGTTCACATATGCAATACCAGCATCTGGGAGACTCAGGCAGGACAGCAAGGTTGAGACTCAGCAAGACTCTGTCTTTAAAAGCAACAATTTCCCCTCCCCAGACACATTTCTTATTTGTTCTTAGTATTATTTTTAGTGTGTGTATGTTGATGCATGTGTGTGTGTGTACAGGCACATGTGTGCCACAATGCACATCTGGAAATCGGAAGACAGTGCTCAGGAGTCCCCTTCTGTCTTGCTGGGGCAGGGTCTCTCCTGCTCTGCTGTTCTGTGCACTCCAGGCTAGCTGGCCCTCGAACTTCTGGGCAGATCTCCTTCTTCACCTCCCATTTCATTGTAGGAGTGTTGGGATTAGAGATTTGAGCCACTGCATCCTGATTTTTGTGGGCTCTGGGGATCAAACTCAGGTCGTCAGGTTTGCACAGCAAGTGTTTTACATGCCAAGCCGCCTCCCCACCCCCATTTTTTGACGATCACATACTTTATGCCAGATCCTGTACCAGACTAGAAAGAAGGAACATGAATCCATGTTAACTCTTTGTGCTTTTTAAAGCACTAACTGACAACAAAACTGCTTAGAAAACACTTGGAAAGAAAAGACAAAAAAAAAAAAAAAGGAGAAAATGCAGAAGAAAAGATTTGCTTGTTGGGATTAAGATTACACTGATTACATTGTGTATTTCCCGTTTTCCTCTGCTGGCCACACAGCAGACACCAACTGAACTGACCAGAAAGTGAAAGTATCACAATATCCTTTCCTTTCCACTTTCCCTTTCCTCCTCGTCCCCTCATCCTCCTCCCCCCAACCCCCATATTCTTGCAACTTCAGGCTTTCAAAGCTACAGAATCGTTGGCTAAAGATTTGAACCTTCACCAAGAGAGTTTCCAAATCAAAGAAATTAGGACCCTAGAAGCCAATTTTCAGCTTCATCGGACATTTGTACTTTTTGAAAAACAGTCTCTGTTCTCTCCCATGCCACCCAGTTCTGAGCAGCACCCTGAAAGTCACACAGACACACAGAGATACACAGACACACACAGAAACACACACACACACAGACAGACACACACACACACGATCCTGGAAGATCAGAAAGTCAGGCTTGTTTTCTTGTCTTTCTCTGTCATTATTAATTTTTTCTTAGTTAAGATGCTCCATTCTGGAATATCATCATCATCGTCATCATCATCGAGGACATCCAGAGCCTGGGTCATGTTAGGCAAACATTTGTCCTCAGTCCTTTCTTTTCATTTCCTGGCATGCTCCTCATATATTTGGGTTCAATTGCCACAAATATCTAGGTGTTTCTGTCTTCACTAGCTACAATGACCAAATATAGCCAGTTCATAAGCATGTGAAAGAGTTGGTGGAAATCAAGTAGAATCAAATAGAACACTAAGGGAGTGTATCTTACGGAGGAACACAGGTCAAGCTGATGAAAGACATCACCAACAAAGTATGAAAAAGGTTCAGGTTTTTTAAAACAGATGAATATTTTATTCAAGCTTATGGCAATAAGGTAAGGAGACTGAACTCATTTCCACTGAAACAAAACACGAGAGCGTTTAAGGCCTGGGCAGGACAACAGGTGGGAGTTTGGCCCCACATGACAAGGCCATTTATGTTTGCAGAGGGGTTCTTTCTTTCTTCCTCTCTAATTTTAGTAATGGACTCAGATTTTCATTTAAATCATTTTGGAATTTCATACATGAGTACTGTATTTATACTGTTTCCACCCCTCCCTCTCCCTCTTCCCATTCCACCATACCCCCCAACTCCATCTCAGTTTCCTGACCTCTGATTATTACATGTGTGTGCATGCGTGTGTGTGTGTGTGTGTGTGTGTGTGTGTGTTTGTATAAACAACCCAACCATTGAGTCCATTTAATGGTGCTCATATGTACATGTGTTTAGGGTTGAGAACTTGGGACTAGATAATCTATCAGAGAGCTCATCCCTGGAGAAAACTGATTCTTTCTCTCTAATCAGCCATTGATGGCCTGGAGCTCTTCATCTAGATGTGGGATCTTGTGAAATTTCCCCTGTCCCTATTGGTTGTCAGTTGGTGTTTTCCTTATGCAGGTCTTATATAGACAACCATATTGATGGGATTTCAAGGGGAGGGGGCAGCTTCCCTGCCATGTCTAGAAGACAGTCTAGCAGCTGTTGTCCTGGTCCTCTGGCTCTTACAGTCTCTCTGCCCCCTCTTCCACCATGTTCCCTGAGCCTTAGGTGTAGAGCTGCATTTTAGATGTGCCAGTTGGGGATGAGCACCCCATGCACTCTACCCTCCTTCTTTTGGCTCTCTAGAATCATCTTCATCAGTGAAAAAAGAAACGTCTTTGATGAGCGGTGAGAGCTCAACTTATCTATGGGTTTAGGGATAAGTTTTTAGAATAATGGGTTTTAAATCAATACATACATCCAATGTTGCTAGCACTTGGAGATTTTCTTTCTTTGCAAGTCTTTAGGAATAACATTTAATATTTATGGAAACTTTCAATTGGAACACTGAACAATCGATTTAGATAGGCAAACGGCTGCTGGAAGATTTTGCTCTTGTTCTCCCGTGTTGGAGGAGTCTATAGGAAGTAATTGTTACATTGGGAAAACATTTAAATTGAATTCTGTGAAATATGGCAATGCCTTTGTTTTCATGGAGCTCAAGGTCAGTGATGACTGACTGACAAGTAAATCATGAACTAAAGTTCAGTGTGTGCCTGAGGGTCACTAGGACCAAGGACGGTAAGTGGAGTTGGGTGGAAGACGGTCAGAGGTGTGCTAGACATGTTAATGCATGGGGAAGACCTCTACACACGTAAGACTAGCAAAACGAAGCAAGGAAGGGCCTTCCAGGGAGAGGGAACAGCAGTGAGAGGGAATGGAGGTTTGAAGGCAAATGTCTATGGAGAAAATGAGGAAGCGTTTGGCTTGAAATCTTGGCATTCTCCTTCTGACTAGTGACGGGTGACGTCCTTCCTTGCTTCCTGAAGACATTTCAAGGCCTTCTTTGGATTCTGTAGGTTACCACTCTCCCTGACATGTAGCCACAACTGACATATCTCCCTGGGCACATAGCCTTAGTGAATGGGTGCTATGCTAAGCACACAGGAACGGGACAGGAGAGCTCAGGTATGTAACAAGTCAAGTATATAACATGTCAGGTATGTAACATGTGGTTACCATTCATTAAGCTCTACTGTGGCCAGGTAACAGACAAACTATTTTGGAAAGCAACTTAATGGAATTCCAAAACAATCTGAGGTATTACTCGCCACTGGACATAGTTGGTTTAGAAAAGCAAATACTTCCTGAGGTCAAACATCCAGTGGAGAAGGGTAGGACAGGAACTTGGGTCTTTCTCCCTACAGAGCTTGTGCTCTTAAGAACTAAGCTTCTTCAGCTCTGGGGAAAGCAAACCTCGTATTCTTAAATATCCTGTGTCCCTTTCCTCCCTATTTTAGCTCGAGGGTTACTGCTCGAGGGTTCGATGCCCACCCTGGTTCATTCCTTGACTCACCATCCCTGGCTGTAACACTCTGTGATAGTGTCTGCACCAGCCACCCCCTGCAAAACAAAACAAAACAAAACAAACCACCAGGCCAATCTTGGTTTCAAAGCAATTAACTTCCCAGCAAGATGGCTTGGTGATAAAAAGTAATTACAGAATGTGCACAGAATGGAGTGTTGTTTAAAATATGTCTTCATTGATTCTCTGGCTAATTGAGTGATTTTGCCTCAAGTTTCAGGAAAAACAAATGCATCAGGAGGAATAAGAAAATTTTGGAGAATGGAGATCTGAATTGTAATAATGGGTTTTATGTTTAGATCTATGGGTAAAGAAATGAAACTAAAAATCCTCAAAATGCTGTTGATATTAAGACTTTATGGGAATTTGACTGAACTAGGAGGATAATTAATTACTCTAGTCCTACGCTAATAAGGAATGCTTGGCCATCCTTTGGCTCCTGGACGATATGTGGGCACCTGTCATCCAGTCAACTACACTCTGAGCTGATTGCGCTACCTGTGACCAGGGTTGATTCTGTTGGAGGTGGGGATGGGGTTGTTGCAGATCTTTCAGTCCACTGACTGAATTTAGGCCATAGACGAGAAGAGAGAGACAGGGTGTACTGATGGGTGTACACATGGGTTGCAGTCCAGGGAACCACTTGTGTGTCCTGTGTTGAGATCAGCCTGTGCCCTGCCCTCAACTGTTCCACACGGCATAACACAATGGTTTTCAGCCTGTGCCCTGCCCTGGGTGACTCCATTTGACAAGTAGCACTCAGTGTCATTGTGAGTACCAATGCAGACAGGATGTGCACATAGACACCCCTGTCCAGCACCACCCAGAGACACAGACTGGCAAATAACCGATTCCTATAAGTAAACAGTACTACCTATACATTTATTAAAGTAGATTGGTGTTCTAGTTTGTTTTTGTTGCTATGATCAAAACACTGACCAAAACTAACTTGGGGAGGGAAGTGTTTATTTTAGCTCACATGTCACAGTCTATCATGGAAAGAAGTCAAGGCAGGAACCTGGAGGCAGAGACCCCGGAGGATGCTGCTCACTGGCGTGCTCCCCTGGCATGCTCAGTTTCCTTCCTTTTTTATTTTAAAAATTTTTTATCTATTTTTCTTTTATATGTATGAGTAGTATGTCTGCATGTGTTTAAGTGCACCCATGCTGTTCAGTGCCCATGGAGGACAGAAGAGGGCATTGTATCTCCTGGAACTGGAGTTACAGACGGTTGTTGGCTGCCATGTGGGTGCTGGGATATGAACTCAGGTCTTCTGCAAGAACAGGTCATGCTCTTAACTGCTGAGCCATCTCTCCAGCTACCTTTCTTATACAGCCCAGGCCCACCTGCAGAGGGATGTCATCCACAGTGGGTTGGGCCCTTCTACATCAAAGATGCCTCACAGACATGCCCACAGGACAATCCAATGGAGGAAATTTCTCAACCGAGATTCTCTCTTCCTAGGTATCTGTAGTTTCTGTCAGGTTGACAGAAAACAAAAAACAAAAAACAAAAGAACCCCAACAAAAAACAAAAACAAAACGAAACAAAACAAAAAAAACCCTAACAGGCACAACTGGGAACATATGACTGTATTAAAATTATATCAGGAAAACCAGGCCCAGAGCTTATCAAACACACCAGACTAAAAAAGAGTACAACACCCTCACATGGACCCCAAATGCTGTGATGACGATGGCCCTCACTTGATATCTGACCACCTGAAGTGTGCATCAAGGGGTCAAGGGACCAACAGGCAGAGGACTCTCAACTGTCCCTGGTGCTTCGGCACAGTGGGTCCCATTGCTGATGTGCCCTACCTGAACCACCATCTGTCAGGTGTTGGACCTCGCCCCACAGCTGTCTCTATGGCCTCCATGGCCCTGCATCTTGCTTCTTTGGCTTGACGCTGAGATAAGGCTTGGCATTCAAGGCTCTAGCAGCAGCTCTCTAACCAGGTTCATTGATGCCATGTTTGCTTACTGCAGTAGTGACTCTCTTTGTACCTGGATCAGCTGTCTGCTGCCTCCAGTGAGGCTTCCCTGAACTCCCTGAACTCTACTATGGCTTCATTAACCTTTTCGTAGCTATTCTGTAACACACACACGCACACACACACACACACACACACACACACGCGCACACACACACTCTTCTTATGCAATATGTGATGCATGATCTGAGAGATAATGTTAATAGTTAAGTTTGTAATAAAAGGACCAGTAGCCAATGACCACCTATCAAGGGAATGGGAATTACTTGGCAAACCGCAGCCAACGAAGTTGACACAGCCTGTGAATTTATTGTTATTTAACAAATTCTGACACTGTGAATAACACATTCACTAGGTCCCAGCTCGGCCTTCTTCACTTGCTTCATTTGATTATCTGTGGTTAGTTTTCAGTTGATCAGAGCTTGATTCTTTTTGTTTTTGGATATGTTTGAGCCCCTGGGGAGAAATACTTCATATTCTCAAAGACCTCAACAATGAGGGATTCTGTTCTGGAAATGTGTGGCTTCACTCAGAGACAAAGTGACCGTGGCATCTGGGGCAAAGAGGAACACTTAGTTTCCCTACGGTCTCAAGACGGTTTGTTTGCCTTCATAATTTCATGATGCGACTGTGACATAGTCAACCCCTTCTTAAAGAAGGCTGATTGATTGGCTTCCCTAACAGACAAAGTGTGCATAGCATTTTCAAAGCAACAGGCCTCTTCACATTTTTAGGGAAGGTACCCTACTTGATACACATGGTCAGGTGGAGACAGATGCCCACAAGAATCTTTAGAAGGTTCAAGGGCAAAAAAGATTAACGTCTGAGAAAAACAAAACAAATGCTCATTTCAATTGTAGGCTTAAGGCTTCGTGGAATGAAACAAACCTGATCATATAAAGGTAAGTGACATGCCAGCATTTACAACTATTAGTGAGCAACTTTGTGGGACACCTGGAGAAGTCATAGTCTGCAAGACCCCTTCTTTCAAACAAAGCTATACTCTTATTCTCTTTAAAAGTTTAAAAAAATTATTTAAATTTTATTTTATGTGTATGAGTGTCTGCCTGCATGTAAGTGCACTGTTGTCGTGCAATGCCCAGGGATGTCAGATGAGGGCATCAGATCCCCTGGTACTAGAGTTATAGGCGGTTGTTAGCCACTACGTGGGTGCTGGTAACTGAACCAGAGTTCTCTGCAAGAGCAGCCAGTGCTCTTAACTGCTGTGCCATCTCTGCAGCTCTGTTCTTATTCTAAACAGAGAATTCTCCCTGTCCCCACACAGAGGCAGAGCCGAGGGGAGGGAGGGCACCAAGCATGGCTTGCATGCCCTCTCCAAGTCTCTAATCTGCCGTTCTCTTCCTTCAACTGCAAGCCTTTCTTGAAAAAGTGTTTAGGGTGCTCAGATTTAGTTTTTTTTTTTTTTTTTTTTTTTTTTTTTTTCTGAAGAGAGTATTATCAAGGATCAGACATAAATTTATTGCCTTTTGTATTTTTGGGTCCTGTGCCTCTTAAAAGCTGGGTGAGTTGCAATTTCTCAACAAATTTCCCAGTAAGTTCTTGAATTTCCCATCTAAATGCATGTTTCTAACATCTGAACACAGTTCAACAAATATTTATGGGGTGCTTGACATTTGTTGTGGGTAAGCAAAGACATTTTCCTCCAATATCACAATATGTTCTTTTTAGTCTCTCATGACCATCTCTTCCTGCTAGAATGCTCATTAAAGGTGAGTGAGAAAGTAACACTATCGAGTGCATGGAAACATCTGTTACTTCATTCATGAAAAGAAAAGAAACACTTCCAGGGCACACACCATATGCCTTGCACCAAGGGTTTGGGGTTAGGGAAAACAAGACTCTTGCTTTACCGAGTTAACAGCTGACTGAGTTCAAAGGGTCCATAAAGACCCTTGTCTGGGTTTCGGGCTGAAGACTGTTGATCTGACAATAGTTGACAAAGCAGAAAGCACACAGCTAGAGTGACCCTGGTTTTAAAATCTGGCCAGAGAATCAAATTTCTTAATAATGTGTACAGCAGTGTGTTGCTGACCACAATTAACACGCAGGAGGTGATGAGATGCCCACTGACACCCCTCGCCATTCAAATCCCAGCCCTGCCCCACACGGGTGTATATGTGACTCTGGAGGAGTGAGTGATTCTGGCAGCTTCTTTCTTCATCTATGAAAAGGTGCAAACTACACCAGGTGCTGGTACTAAGTGATTCTAGATGGCTGAAATCATTAAGAGAATCCATTCTTAGGTTGGTAGCTGACACATTCTAAATCTCAGACAGTGCTGTCTGTTGCTGTCCTAGGGAGGGGCAAAGTGTTATCATGTTCTACAGAACAGGATACATTCCTTTGAGCCCCAAATGTCCTACATCTCCTTCTGACATCTTGCTTTCAATAGTTCCACTGTTTAAAACGCCTGCTTCTACTTGTGTGATAAATATCATGATAGCAAACCACAAAAAATAAGAGCCTCAAGGCTAACAAACAGACCGCCTCAACCCACGCTGGGCTCCCCTTTGCCATAGTCTGGTCTGTGTCTTACTATGCAGTTGCTTACCTGAACAAAGTGTTCTGCAAGGGAATCTAGGATTTGTAAATAAGCCATTGCCTTGACGGCTTTGTCCCCAAAAGAAGTACTCTGAAAACTGGCTAGGTTTCTGTGTTTACTTTGAAAGTCAGTATTATAAAACGTTTTCCTTAATTCAAAAATATACTAATTTTTACTAAAAGAAATCCTGCTACTATTTCCTGATTGGAAGGGGAGACGAGATCACGAGCAAAGGGACAGATTTGATGGGAGAAACAACAGCCATGACTTTAACACTAGGTCACCAGGACACGTTTCCATGGATTACGCGCGCGCGCGCACACACACACACACACACACACACACACACACCAACAACTCATAACAAAAGCCAGTTGTTCCTTGGTCACTAAAAAGCCATTTCCTTCTGGCATAGAACCATAACCTACTTAGCCATCTTGTTGGGAGAGTCAGAGTCATTATTTAGGAGCATGCAGATTGGCTTCACAGTCTGCACAGCTGAATGGCACAGATGAACACAAGTCGCTGAGCAAACAGAGGGCGATCCATTAGGTCTTCTCTTCTTAAAATTCAGGTACATAATCATTAAAGATTCAGGAGCAGCCACATTCTTATCTCACTTAAGATAATATCAGTATTTACTTAAAATATGCTATTTTCATTTTTTCCTTATTCTAACTAGTGAACAACAGAGGGATTTAGTTAGATTGTATGTCAGCTATCTCCTATGGCATAGAACATACCAGTAATTACCCTTCGGCAGAGCCAAGCAACTTGTGAGGAAGGTCCCAGTGCATTAGAGGCATGAGGTTTGAGGTTCCCATTCAGTTCATGAGGTCTGAGGTTTGGAAACGTTTGCCTTGGAGGACTGTTGAGAAATTTAAAACTATTTTCATCTTGTGCCTTCCACCCACAGCACACTTTACAGCCAGGCCTAAACATAAACAACCAATTTAGAATGTGTAATTATATTTGTGCATAGCCAGTGGTTAGTCTATCATACAGCACAAACAAAAGTGCTAAGAATCTTCTGTTCTGGAAGTTTCAACCACTCTGCATGATCCAAGGAGTCTAGAATTTCTCATTTTTATTCAAGGGCTGTGGTAGAAGGAGGGGAATGCAGCTGTTTGGAATTCTAAGAGGAAAGCAGAGCCACTCCATGGAGTTCGTCAGGGCTAAGGTCACTGGTCTTCAGTATCCCCCGGCCCGCCATTTCTGAGCACTTCAGAGACTGAAGCGGTTGAGCATGCGAGTCTAGACCTGACCAGTGTATGACTGGAAAACATCTTGAGAGCCTAAAAGGAGAGGTAGGTAGACACTCTAACAGCAAAGTGATAAAGGGCAGGATGACAGGCAGCTTGGCAGGTTTGGGGCAGGAAGGCTTTATTATTTTTAACTCCAATAGGGCCCCTTCAACTGACCTGCTGGGGTGGGTTTAGAGTCCTGTAGCCCTGGACATAGCTCAGCTTAGAACTAGGGCTTATAAGCACCTACTTCTTTGTTTAAGTTGATCAGTCCAAAATTAGGGGAGGGGGCCTCCCCCCCACACCAAGAATGCTTAAAAGGCCCACATCCTGGGGACTTTGGATTTTTCAGTTTCTGAGTCCTCTCTCCACTGGCGGAGAGTCTTTCTCTTTGTGTGTGTGAATGTACTTCTTTATTTATTTATCTTGGTTTTTGAGACAGGGTCTCCCTGTTGTCCTAACTGGCCTGGAAGTTGCTATGTAGACCAGGCTGGCATGGATCTCAGAGATCCACTGGCCTCTGCCTCCCGAGTGCTGGCATTAAAGGAGTGCACCACCACACCTAACCGTTCCTTTACTTTATTAATAAAGTTTGTTTTGTTACTTTCAGCTAATGTCTGAGATTTTTTTACTGGCTTTTAATTCTTTAATTTGCAGAAAAAACGAAGCTGATCAAGACCCCTGGAGGGCAATAATCTCCATCTCAGTTTCTGCAGGAATGAGATGGGAACAGTAGTATTCATGATGGAAGAAAAAGGAATTTTTCATGTCTGCACACAGAAGCTGTTTCACAGGGACTCATTATCGTCATTGGGCTCTTCAGTGTCTGTTCCTGAGTATCCATGCCCCGTTTAGCAACTCCATAGCCATTTCTAGAATCACTGCAGACAGGCACTGTCACACCAACAGCCTGAGGACTTTTTTGTAGGAAGAAAGGACTGAGAAAGAGAAAGGTACAGGGCTGGAAATGGCTCCGTTGGTAAAGGGCTTTTCATGCAGGTATAGGACCTGGGTTCAGTCCCTAGCACCCATGTGAAAAAGTGTGCCTGCAATCCACTGCTGGGGAGGTGGCGATGGAGGATTTCTGGAGCTTGCTGGCAGCTAGTCTAGACTAATTAGTGAATTCCAGGCTCAGTGAGAGACTGTCTCAAAAATAACATGGAGAGTCATGTAGGAAGGCATCTGATGTCAACCTCTGGCTTCCACATGTACGTGCATGCATATGCCTGTGCACCCCCCGCCCCCACATCATGCACAGAAACCTGTAGACACAGATATACACAACACATGCACACATCATGCACACACGCAAAAGAAACAGAAAGATACATAGATACATACACACCAGGTTAGCACACTGTCCCTCAGTGGTTTCGAGTGTGGATAGCTAAGTGCTCACTCCTGCATCCTTCCCTGAAGGATTGCTTCTGCCTGTGGGTTTCTCTGGGAGAGGAGCATCACTCAGCTCCTGGGGAACTTTCTTGTTTTTTTCCTTCTTGGGGGCACTGAACTGGGCATTGAACTTGGGGTCCCAAGTAAGCACTCTACCTGTGAGCTACGTCCCTGGTCCTGTTTACTTTTTATTTTGACACTATTAGTATCTCATACTGAAGTGGCTGTTTATAAAGTTATGGGTAACCTACTATAACTCAGGCAGATCGATGGACAAGAACAGAAAGAATTTCTTAATCTTCTGCCAGTATTTTATTGGATGTCTACCCTTTGTGACTGTGACCTTGCACCAATCTCAGAAGCTGAGAGCTAAACAGGCCTCAAGTGCCCAGGTAAGACCCTCTTCCTTCTTTCTCTTGAATTTGGGCCAGATCCCTGCCATGAAATGACATTTATTTATTTATTTATTTATTTATTTATTTATTTACAGGGTCTCATCACGTAGCTCCGACTAGCCTGGAATTCTCTGTGTAGACCAGGCTGGTCTTGAAATTACAGAGGCCCCCTGCCTCTGGTTCCCAAGTGTTGGGATTAAGGGCATGCACCACCATGCCTGGGCTAATCATAGTCTTTGTAAACGAAAGATTTTAGAGAAACTAAGACGCTGAAATAATGAGAATTGGCTAAAATAATAATTTGTGAATTTTTTTACTTCCCCGATTCCCATTAATTCTTTATTAATCATACTGCCAATTTCTAAGAGCAGCTGGAGTTGCGTCTATCCCTGACCGCCTCTTCTCTTCAGTCCCTCCTCATTACACTTATCATTTTTTGTGCCCTTAGGTAATCCAGCATTTCTGCTCCTTCTACCAGACCCAGGACCTCTTCTCCCATTAGCCAGGGGTCCCTCCATTTTCTTTCTTTTCTATCTATATTTTTTTATTTATTTTATGTGTATCAGTGTTTCTTCTGCATGTATGTAAGTGTACCACATGCATGCAATGCCTATGGAGGTCAGAGAAGATGTCAGATCTCCTGGAACTGGAGTTACAGATGGTTGTTAGCTGCCGTGTGGGTGCTGGGAACTAACCTGGGTCCTCTGGAAGAGCAGCCAGTGCTTTCAACTGCTGAGCCATCTCTCCAGCCCCCATCTACTTTCATCCCTTGCATCTGGGACACAAATTTGCAGGCACCTTCCCTATCTGTTTGAAGGGACTGTAACTGTTCTCTGTCTCCATCATTTTCTTCTTGAAGGCAGATGTGGTATTGGCTTTTACCAACACTGTATCATGTAAAAGGAATTCTACAGTCAGAAATCCATCTGAGCATATCAAGTTCAATACAGCACAGGGACCAAACACAGACCCTTTAAATTCAGGCTTTCATGGAACCAAAGAAATCAGGTAGTCTACTTAGTGCTATACTCTTTACAGAGCCTTAAAGGTGCTACTTATTATCAATAATCCTTCTGTTATCCAGGCAGGATTGTCCTAGTACTGCAGGCTAGCCTTCCATCCAGCCCCCTCATTCTTCCCTTGACTCTCCTGCACAGTCCCCAATATTCTGGGTTTGATACCTTTATTTGTGGTCAGTGACTTAGCTGTCCACTGAAACAGCAACCATTCCAGTCACCAGCCCAATAGATATAAATACTTCAAGTTTTCTGGATGTAGAAAGTCATGGCTACAGGGTTGAGGAGTTGGTAAAGTGCCTGCTATGCAAGCAGGAGGAGTTGGGTTAGAGCCCGAGACCCATGTTTAAGTATAAGCTGGGTGTAGTAGAGCACATTTATATTCCTAGGACTGGGGAGGAAGAAGCAAAGAGCTCCGGGGGCTCACTGGGCAGCCAGGCTAACCTACTTAGTGAGTTTCAGATCAGCAAGAGAACCCGTCTCAAACAATAAGGTAGACAGTGACAGATGAGTGATACTTGAGGTTGCCTTCCGTCTGGTCTCCACATTCACACAAAGTTCAAGGTTATAACCAAACTTCCTTTTTTAAAGACATCTCAATTTTCCCACATTTTGTTTTTAGTAGTTCACAACAGTCTCTTAAATGCCAGGCTTTATGTAGCTGACAAGATTTTGAAAGTACTCCTCCCACATTTCATTCTAAATTCTCATTGTTTCTACACATGAGGAATACTTAACGTAGGGAGGGTGGGGGGAAAAAGGCAAGGTTCAAGATTTCTTATATGGCTTTGGGCTACCCAGAGGTTATAGGCTTGACAGTAAGGTTCCACCTGGATGTAGAGAACAGCTTATAACAGACCACATGTGTGAGTTGATCATGATTCAGAAGGTAACACACAGACTAATGTACTCTCTGATGTAGCACTTAACCCCCAGCATCTACAGGTCAGAGCTGGTGTGGCTGCTGCTTCACTTTTACTTCCCTTTAATGGTAAGCATCTCCTAATTCACTAACTGTTCGATTTGTACCACAAAATACATGTCACTATGGAGACCAGAGGGGCCGGTTTGAACACGCAGTCAACGTCCAACCCTTTGTGGTGTTCTGTGTGTGTTCATGTGTGCACATGCATGTGTGTATGTGGAGGCCAGAGGTCAACACTGAGTGTCATCCTCAATTGCTCTCCACTTTATCTTTCAAGACCCAGTCTCTCAGAGTTGTTCACAGACTGATTAGACTGGTTGGTTGGCTAATGAGTTTTGTGGATCCACCTGTGTCTGTCCTCCCCAGCTCCTCCTCAGCACTAGAGTTACAGGTGTGTGGGATCACACCTGGCTTTGATATGGGTGTTTGGGATCTGAACTCAGGTCCTCATGTTTGTGGTAGGCACGTTATGGACTGAGCCACCCCCCTTGACCCACTATAGTATTCTATTTCAAACTTGCAGAAGGTAAACAATGCCATAGACTAGAATAAGAGGGATTCAAGTCTTGAGTCTGTTCAGGCCACATCTTTATGTGCATGGCCATAGACCTTTTAAACAATGTGGCTGTGAATGTGCTTAATGCTACTGCGAATCAAGAAGCAGTGATGCTTGCTCGCTCTTCCGCAAATGGTGAAGTAACAAGAAATGAACGGCCAAAAAATCAGTGCTAGGACGGTGTATCTAGGTGGTGGTTTTATGGGACAAATTTTAACTTAAGAAAATAATGGCTTTCTTACCATAAGCTGCCTTTACTAAAGAAGAAGTTACTTTTAAACAAAAGATAAATGAGGGAGCATTATTTCTTTTCAAATAACCTTGCTGTCATCTAAAGTGCTACCAGGTAGATGTAAGTCCTGCTGATTCTCAGCAGAAAGGAACTCTGAACAAGATCGATTCGACTTTTCACTCCATCCTGCTAGTAACCTGAAGTATGTTTATGATGCATCTAATTATCTTCTTCACCTAAAAATGGGGCCTTTCAGGGTCTAGTCAGCAGTGTCCAACTTGGATGTCTCTTTGGGGCTTAGGAAAGTGGTGATAAGCACCAGAAGTTACTTTTTCAAGTTTTTCATACTTCAGAATGCATAATAGAGAAATTGTACCCTTCAGGCCTATGAGATAGCTTAGTCTGTAAAAGCACTTGCCACACAAATTTGACAACTTGTTTAATTCCCAGAACCCATGTAAAACAGCCAGGTGTGGCAGCAAGCATCCAAAATTCCAGCAGCGACACAGTGGGATGGAATGCGGGGACAGAAGTACCCAGAAGCCAGCTTGGTGTACAGTGTGGTGGAAACAAGAGAGACCTTGTCAACAAAATGGAAGGAGTGCTTGAAAGTTGACTTCTGACCTCCATACGAGCCATGATGTATGTATGCATGTACACATGCATGCAGGCATGCACACATACACAGTTATAGCTAAATAATCACAATAAATTAAAAACAGTAAGAAAGTATACGTCTTCCCATGAACACATTTCAAATACCAAGAAGGACTTGAATTTCTTTGTACGGCTTTGTTAAGTTGGCAAAGTTAATGTGTACTGATTAGTTATAATGACAGTTAAGAATTTTCCAGTGACAATATTTTAGAGATGAAAAGACTATGGATTCCCAAGTTGTTGGGTTTTTTAATTTTTAAATAAAGTTTTAAAACTATTTTATTATTTTTATTTTATGTGTATGAGTGTATTGTCTGCATGTGTGTAAGTGCACCTGTGTTGTGCAGTGCCTTTGGAGGTCAGAAGGGGTGCTGGATTACTCTGGAACTGGAGTTATGGATGGTTATTAGCTGCCATGTGGGTGCCGGGAATCGAATCCAGATCCTCTGCAAAAGCCACAAGTGTTCTTAACTTCTGAGCCATCTCTCCAGCCATTTTTTCAATTTTTAAAATTAATTTACTTGTGTGTGTGAGGAAGGACGCACATGGAGGTCAGAGGACAACAGGAGGGGGACAGCTCTCTCCTTCCACCATGGGAGTCCCAGGGATCAAACTCGGGTCGTGAGGCTTGGCAGCAAGCACCCTTAGCCATTGAACCATCTCATTTGCCCTCCTAGGTTATTTTTTTTAAAATCACATTTATTTATTTATTATGGGTCGGTAGGAAGGTACATGTGGAGATCAGAGGACAATCTGAGGGCATCCATTCTTCCACCGGGCGGGACCTGGAGATCAAACTCAGGTTGTCAGGCTTGGCAGCAGGCACCTTTATCCTTGGAGCCATTAAAATTGAGGCCGTTAGGCCGGATGGTAAGGGCCTTTACCTGCGCCATCTCACTGGTCCCAAGAGTTGGTCCCCCCCCCCCCCCCCCCCGG